>NW_027421360.1:0-46164 GCF_009905375.1 Apium graveolens
ATTTTTGTAATTTTTTATTTTTTTTTTTTTTTTATATTTTGTCCCTATGGATTTATGAAATTGCATTCGCGTCCATTCGGGGTCGTCCGGGAGTGAATCGGAGCTGAAACGAATGGAACTCGGTTTCCGAATAATCCTCGTAGGGGTAGTACACGAGGTCTGCAAAAATTGAGGCGGCCCGTTTTTTTCGATTTCTTTTCATAATTTGTCCCTATGGATTTATGAAATTGCATTCGCGTCCATTCGGGTCGTCCGGGAGTGAATCGGAGCTGAAACGAATGGAACTCGGTTTCCGAATAATCCTCGTAGGGGGTAGTACACGAGGTCTGGAGCAAAAATTGAGGCGGCCCGTTTTTTTCGATTTCTTTCATAATTTGTCCCTATGGATTTATGAAATTGCATTCGCGTCCATTCGGGTCGTCCGGGAGTGAATCGGAGCTGAAACGAATGGAACTCGGTTTCCGAATAATCCTCGTAGGGGTAGTACACGAGGTCTGGAGCAAAAATTGAGCGGCCCGTTTTTTTTCGATTTCTTTTCATAATTTGTCCCTATGGATTTATGGAAATTGCATTCGCGTCATTCGGTGTCGTCCGGTGAGTGATCGGAGCTGAACGAATTGAACTCGTTTTCCGAATAATCCTCGTAGGGGGTAGTACACGAGGTCTGGAGCAAAAATTGAGGCGGCCCAAGTTTTTTCGATTTCTTTCATAATTTGTCCCTATGGATTTATGAAATTGCATTCGCGTCCATTCGGGGTCGTCCGGGAGTGAGTCGGAGCTGAAACGAATGGAACTCGGTTTCCGAATAATCTCCGTAGGGGTAGACACGAGGTCTGGAGCAAAAATTGAGGCGGCCCGTTTTTTCGATTTCTTTTCATAATTTGTCCCTATTGATTTAGTGAGAATTGCATTCGCGTCATTCTGGGTCGTCCGGGAGTGAATCGGAGCTGAAACGAATGGAACTCTCGTTTCCGAATAACCTCGTAGGGGTAGTACACGAGGCCTGGAGCAAAAATTGAGGCGGCCCGTTTTTTCGATTTCTTTTCATAATTTGTCCCTATGGATTATGAAATTGCATTCGCGGCCATTCGGGGTCGTCCGGGAGTGAATCGGAGCTGAAACGAATGGAAACTGCGGTTTCCGAATAATCCTCGTAGGGGGTAGACACGAGGTCTGGAGAAAAATTGAGGCGGCCCGTTTTTTTCGATTCATTTCATAATTTGTCCCTATGGATTTATGAAATTGCATTCCGCGTCCATTCGGGTGTCGTCCGGGAGTGAATCGGAGCTGAAACGAATGGAACTCTGTTTCCGAATAATCCTCGTAGGGGGTAGTACACGAAGGTCTGGAGCAAAATTGAGGCGGCCCTTTTTTTTCGATTTCTTTCATAATTTGTCCCTATGGATTTATGAAATTGCATTCGCGTCCATTCGGGGTCGTCTGGGAGTGAATCGGAGCTGAAACGAATGGAACCTCGGTTTCCGAATAATCCTCGTAGGGGGTAGTACACGAGGCCTGGAGCAAAAATTGAGGGCGGCCCGTTTTTTTTTCGATTTCTTTCATAATTTGTCCCTATGGATTTAGGAAATTGCATTCGCGTCCATTCGGGGTCGTCCGGGAGTGATCGGAGCTGAAACGAATGGAACTCGGTTTTCCGAATAATCCCTAGGGGTAGACACGAGGTCTGGAGAAAAATTGAGGCGGCCCGTTTTTTTCGATTTCATTTCATAATTTGTCCCTATGGATTTATGAAATTGCATTCGCGTCCATTCGGTGTCCGTCTCGGCGAGTGAATCGGAGCTGAAACGAATGGAACTCGGTTTCCGAATAATCCTCGTAGGGGGTAGTACACGAGGTCTGGAGCAAAAATTGAGGCGGCCCGTTTTTTTGATTTCTTTTCATAATTTGTCCCTATGGATTTATGAAATTGCATTCGCGTCCATTCGGGGTCGTCCGGGAGTGAATCGGAGCTGAAACGAATGGAACTCGGTTTCCGAATAATCCTCGTAGGGGGTAGTACACGAGGCCTGGAGCAAAAATTGAGGCGGCCCGTTTTTTCGATTTCTTTTCATAATTTGTCCCTATGGATTTATGAAATTGCATTCGCGTCCATTCGGGTCGTCCGGGAGTGAATCGGAGCTGAAACGAATGGAACTCTGTTTCCGAATAATCCTCGTAGGGGGTAGTACACGAGGTCTGGAGCAAAAATTGAGGCGGCCCGTTTTTTCGATTTCTTTTCATAATTTGTCCCTATGGATTTATGAAATTGCATTCGCGTCCATTCGGGGTCGTCTGGGAGTGAATCGGAGCTGAAACGAATGGAACTCGGTTTCCGAATAATCCTCGTAGGGGGTAGTACACGAGGCCTGGAGCAAAAATTGAGGCGGCCCGTTTTTCGATTTCTTTTCATAATTTGTCCCTATGGATTTATGAAATTGCATTCGCGTCCATTCGGGGTCCGTCCGGGAGTGATCGGAGCTGAAACGAATGGAACTCGGTTTCCGAATAATCCTCGTAGGGGGTAGTACACGAGGTCTGGGAGAAAAAATTGAGGCGGCCCGTTTTTTTTCGATTCATTTCATAATTTGTCCCTATGGATTTATGAAAATTGCATTCGCGTCCATTCGGTGTCGTCCGGGAGTGAATCGGAGCTGAAACGAATGGAACTCTGTTTCCTGATAATCCTCGTAGGGGGTAGTACACGAGGTCTGGAGCAAAAATTGAGGCGGCCCGTTTTTTCGATTTCTTTCATAATTTGTCCCTATGGATTTATGAAATTGCATTCGCGTCCATTCGGGGTCGTCCTGGGAGTGAATCGGAGCTGAACGAATGGAACTCGGTTTCCGAATAATCCTCGTAGGGGGTAGTACACGAGGCTCTGGAGCAAAAATTGAGGCGGCCCGTTTTTTTCGATTTCTTTCATAATTTGTCCCTATGGATTTATGAAATTGCATTCGCGTCCATTCGGGGTCGTCGGGAGTGAATCGGAGCTGAAACGAATGGAACTCGGTTTCCGAATAATCCTCGTAGGGGGTAGTACACGAGGTCTGGAGCAAAAAATTGAGGCGGCCCGTTTTTCGATTTCTTTTCATAATTTGTCCCTATGGATTTATGAAATTGCATTCGCGTCCATTCGGGGTCGTCCGGGAGTGAATCGGAGCTGAAACGAATGGAACTCGGTTTCCGAATAATCCTCGTAGGGGGTAGTACACGAGGTCCTGGAGCAAAAATTGAGGCGGCCCGTTTTTTCGATTTCATTTTCATAATTTGTCCCTATGGATTTATGAAATTGCATTCGCGTCCATTCGGGTCGTCCGGGAGTGAATCGGAGCTGAAACGAATGGAACTCGTTTCCGAATAATCCTCGTAGGGGTAGTACACGAGGTCTGGAGCAAAAATTGAGGCGGCCCGTTTTTTCGATTTCTTTTCATAATTTGTCCCTATGGATTTATGAAATTGCATTCGCGTCCATTCGGGGTCGTCCGGGAGTGAATCGGAGCTGAAACGAATGGAACTCGGTTTCCGAATAATCCTCGTAGGGGGTAGTACACGAGGTCTGGAGCAAAAATTGAGGCGGCCCGTTTTTTCGATTTCTTTTCATAATTTGTCCCTATGGATTTATGAAATTGCATTCGCGTCCATTCGGGTCGTCCGGGAGTGAATCGGAGCTGAAACGAATGGAACTCGGTTTCCGAATAATCCTCGTAGGGGGTAGTACACGAGGTCTGGAGCAAAAATTGAGGCGGCCCGTTTTTTCGATTTCTTTCATAATTTGTCCCTATGGATTTATGAAATTGCATTCGCGTCCATTCGGTGTCGTCCGGGAGTGAATCGGAGCTGAAACGAATGGAACTCTGTTTCCGAATAATCCTCGTAGGGGGTAGTACACGAGGTCTGGAGCAAAAATTGAGGCGGCCCGTTTTTTCGATTTCTTTTCATAATTTGTCCCTATGGATTTATGAAATTGCATTCGCGTCCATTCGGGGTCGTCTGGGAGTGAATCGGAGCTGAAACGAATGGAACTCGGTTTCCGAATAATCCTCGTAGGGGGTAGTACACGAGGCCTGGAGCAAAAATTGAGGCGGCCCGTTTTTTCGATTTCTTTTCATAATTTGTCCCTATGGATTTATGAAATTGCATTCGCGTCCATTCGGGGTCGTCCGGGAGTGAATCGGAGCTGAAACGAATGGAACTCTGTTTCCGAATAATCCTCGTAGGGGGTAGTACACGAGGTCCTGGAGCAAAAAATTGAGGCGGCCCGTTTTTTCGATTTCTTTTCATAATTTGTCCCTATGGATTTATGAAATTGCATTCGCGTCCATTCGGGGTCGTCCGGGAGTGAATCGGAGCTGAAACGAATGGAACTCGGTTTCCGAATAATCCTCGTAGGGGGTAGTACACGAGGCCTGGAGCAAAAATTGAGGCGGCCCGTTTTTTCGATTTCTTTCATAATTTGTCCCTATGGATTTATGAAATTGCATTCGCGTCCATTCGGGGTCGTCCGGGAGTGAATCGGAGCTGAAACGAATGGAACTCGGTTTCCGAATAATCCTCGTAGGGGGTAGTACACGAGGTCTGGAGCAAAAAATTGAGGCGGCCCGTTTTTTCGATTTCTTTCATAATTTGTCCCTATGGATTTATGAAATTGCATTCGCGTCCATTCGGGGTCGTCCGGGAGTGAATCGGAGCTGAAACGAATGGAACTCGGTTTCCGAATAATCCTCGTAGGGGGTAGTACACGAGGCCTGGAGCAAAAATTGAGGCGGCCCGTTTTTTCGATTTCTTTCATAATTTGTCCCTATGGATTTATGAAATTGCATTCGCGTCCATTCGGGGTCGTCCGGGAGTGAATCGGAGCTGAAACGAATGGAACTCGGTTTCCGAATAATCCTCGTAGGGGGTAGTACACGAGGCCTGGAGCAAAAATTGAGGCGGCCCGTTTTTTCGATTTCTTTTCATAATTTGTCCCTATGGATTTATGAAATTGCATTCGCGTCCATTCGGGGTCGTCCGGGAGTGAATCGGAGCTGAAACGAATGGAACTCGGTTTCCGAATAATCCTCGTAGGGGGTAGTACACGAGGTCTGGAGCAAAAATTGAGGCGGCCCGTTTTTTCGATTTCTTTTCATAATTTGTCCCTATGGATTTATGAAATTGCATTCGCGTCCATTCGGGGTCGTCCGGGGAGTGAATCGGAGCTGAAACGAATGGAACTCGGTTTCCGAATAATCCTCGTAGGGGGTAGTACACGAGGCCTGGAGCAAAAATTGAGGCGGCCCGTTTTTTCGATTTCTTTTCATAATTTGTCCCTATGGATTTATGAAATTGCATTCGCGTCCATTCGGGGTCGTCCGGGAGTGAATCGGAGCTGAAACGAATGGAACTCGGTTTCCGAATAATCCTCGTAGGGGTAGTACACGAGGTCTGGAGCAAAAATTGAGGCGGCCCGTTTTTTCGATTTCATTTCATAATTTGTCCCTATGGATTTATGAAATTGCATTCGCGTCCATTCGGTGTCGTCCGGGAGTGAATCGGAGCTGAAACGAATGGAACTCTATTTCCGAATAATCCTCGTAGGGGGTAGTACACGAGGTCTGGAGCAAAAATTGAGGCGGCCCGTTTTTCGATTTCTTTTCATAATTTGTCCCTATGGATTTATGAAATTGCATTCGCGTCCATTCGGGGTCGTCTGGGAGTGAATCGGAGCTGAAACGAATGGAACTCGGTTTCCGAATAATCCTCGTAGGGGGTAGTACACGAGGCCTGGAGCAAAAATTGAGGCGGCCCGTTTTTTCGATTTCTTTCATAATTTGTCCCTATGGATTTATGAAATTGCATTCGCGTCCATTCGGGGTCGTCCGGGAGTGAATCGGAGCTGAAACGAATGGAACTCGGTTTCCGAATAATCCTCGTAGGGGGTAGTACACGAGGCCTGGAGAAAAAATTGAGGCGGCCCGTTTTTTCGATTTCTTTTCATAATTTGTCCCTATGGATTTATGAAATTGCATTCGCGTCCATTCGGGGTCGTCCGGGAGTGAATCGGAGCTGAAACGAATGGAACTCGGTTTCCGAATAATCCTCGTAGGGGGTAGACACGAGGTCTGGAGAAAAAATTGAGGCGGCCCGTTTTTTTCGATTTCATTTCATAATTTGTCCCTATGGATTTATGAAATTGCATTCGCGTCCATTCGGTGTCGTCCGGGAGTGAATCGGAGCTGAAACGAATGGAACTCTATTTCCGAATAATCCTCGTAGGGGGTAGTACACGAGGTCTGGAGCAAAAATTGAGGCGGCCCGTTTTTTCGATTTCTTTTCATAATTTGTCCCTATGGATTTATGAAATTGCATTCGCGTCCATTCGGGGTCGTCTGGGAGTGAATCGGAGCTGAAACGAATGGAACTCGGTTTCCGAATAATCCTCGTAGGGGGTAGTACACGAGGCCTGGAGCAAAAATTGAGGCGGCCCGTTTTTTTCGATTTCTTTTCATAATTTGTCCCTATGGATTTATGAAATTGCATTCGCGTCCATTCGGGGTCGTCCGGGAGTGAATCGGAGCTGAAACGAATGGAACTCGGTTTCCGAATAATCCTCGTAGGGGGTAGTACACGAGGTCTGGAGAAAAAATTGAGGCGGCCCGTTTTTTCGATTTCATTTCATAATTTGTCCCTATGGATTTATGAAATTGCATTCGCGTCCATTCGGTGTCGTCCGGGAGTGAATCGGAGCTGAAACGAATGGAACTCTGTTTCCGAATAATCCTCGTAGGGGGTAGTACACGAGGTCTGGAGCAAAAATTGAGGCGGCCCGTTTTTTCGATTTCTTTTCATAATTTGTCCCTATGGATTTATGAAATTGCATTCGCGTCCATTCGGGGTCGTCCTGGGAGTGAATCGGAGCTGAAACGAATGGAACTCGGTTTCCGAATAATCCTCGTAGGGGGTAGTACACGAGGTCCTGGAGCAAAAATTGAGGCGGCCCGTTTTTTTCGATTTCTTTTCATAATTTGTCCCTATGGATTTATGAAATTGCATTCGCGTCCATTCGGGGTCGTCCGGGAGTGAATCGGAGCTGAAACGAATGGAACTCTGTTTCCGAATAATCCTCGTAGGGGGTAGTACACGAGGTCTGGAGCAAAAATTGAGGCGGCCCGTTTTTTCGATTTCTTTTCATAATTTGTCCCTATGGATTTATGAAATTGCATTCGCGTCCATTCGGGGTCGTCTGGGAGTGAATCGGAGCTGAAACGAATGGAACTCGGTTTCCGAATAATCCTCGTAGGGGGTAGTACACGAGGCCTGGAGCAAAAATTGAGGCGGCCCGTTTTTTCGATTTCTTTTCATAATTTGTCCCTATGGATTTATGAAATTGCATTCGCGTCCATTCGGGGTCGTCCGGGAGTGAATCGGAGCTGAAACGAATGGAACTCGGTTTCCGAATAATCCTCGTAGGGGGTAGTACACGAGGCCTGGAGCAAAAATTGAGGCGGCCCGTTTTTTCGATTTCTTTTCATAATTTGTCCCTATGGATTTATGAAATTGCATTCGCGTCCATTCGGGTCGTCCGGGAGTGAATCGGAGCTGAAACGAATGGAACTCGGTTTCCGAATAATCCTCGTAGGGGGTAGTACACGAGGTCTGGAGAAAAAATTGAGGCGGCCCATTTTTTCGATTTCATTTCATAATTTGTCCCTATGGATTTATGAAATTGCATTCGCGTCCATTCGGTGTCGTCCGGGAGTGAATCGGAGCTGAAACGAATGGAACTCTGTTTCCGAATAATCCTCGTAGGGGGTAGTACACGAGGTCTGGAGCAAAAATTGAGGCGGCCCGTTTTTTCGATTTCTTTTCATAATTTGTCCCTATGGATTTATGAAATTGCATTCGCGTCCATTCGGGGTCGTCTGGGAGTGAATCGGAGCTGAAACGAATGGAACTCGGTTTCCGAATAATCCTCGTAGGGGATAGTACACGAGGCCTGGAGCAAAAATTGAGGCGGCCCGTTTTTTCGATTTCATTTCATAATTTGTCCCTATGGATTTATGAAATTGCATTCGCGTCCATTCGGTGTCGTCCGGGAGTGAATCGGAGCTGAAACGAATGGAACTCTGTTTCCGAATAATCCTCGTAGGGGGTAGTACACGAGGTCTGGAGCAAAAATTGAGGCGGCCCGTTTTTTCGATTTCTTTTCATAATTTGTCCCTATGGATTTATGAAATTGCATTCGCGTCCATTCGGGGTCGTCCTGGGAGTGAATCGGAGCTGAAACGAATGGAACTCGGTTTCCGAATAATCCTCGTAGGGGGTAGTACACGAGGCCTGGAGCAAAAATTGAGGCGGCCCGTTTTTTCGATTTCTTTTCATAATTTGTCCCTATGGATTTATGAAATTGCATTCGCGTCCATTCAAGGCCGTCCGGGAGTGAATCGGAGCTGAAACGAATGGAACTCGGTTTCCGAATAATCCTCGTAGGGGGTAGACAAGAGGTCTGGAGAAAAAATTGAGGCGGCCCATTTTTTCGATTTCATTTCATAATTTGTCCCTATGGATTTATAAAATTGCATTCGCGTCCATTCGGTGTCGTCCGGGAGTGAATCGGAGCTGAAACGAATGGAACTCTGTTTCCGAATAATCCTCGTAGGGGGTAGTACACGAGGTCTGGAGCAAAAATTGAGGCGGCCCGTTTTTTCGATTTCTTTTCATAATTTGTCCCTATGGATTTATGAAATTGCATTCGCGTCCATTCGGGGTCGTCTGGGAGTGAATCGGAGCTGAAACGAATGGAACTCGGTTTCCGAATAATCCTCGTAGGGGGTAGTACACGAGGCCTGGAGCAAAAATTGAGGCGGCCCGTTTTTTCGATTTCTTTTCATAATTTGTCCCTATGGATTTATGAAATTGCATTCGCGTCCATTCGGGGCCGTCCGGGAGTGAATCGGAGCTGAAACGAATGGAACTCGGTTTCCGAATAATCCTCGTAGGGGGTAGACACGAGGTCTGGAGAAAAAATTGAGGCGGCCCATTTTTTTCGATTTCATTTCATAATTTGTCCCTATGGATTTATAAAATTGCATTCGCGTCCATTCGGTGTCGTCCGGGAGTGAATCGGAGCTGAAACGAATGGAACTCTGTTTCCGAATAATCCTCGTAGGGGGTAGTACACGAGGTCTGGAGCAAAAATTGAGGCGGCCCGTTTTTTCGATTTCTTTTCATAATTTGTCCCTATGGATTTATGAAATTGCATTCGCGTCCATTCGGGGTCGTCTGGGAGTGAATCGGAGCTGAAACGAATGGAACTCGGTTTCCGAATAATCCTCGTAGGGGGTAGTACACGAGGCCTGGAGCAAAAATTGAGGCGGCCCGTTTTTTCGATTTCTTTTCATAATTTGTCCCTATGGATTTATGAAATTGCATTCGCGTCCATTCGGGGCGTCCGGGAGTGAATCGGAGCTGAAACGAATGGAACTCGGTTTCCGAATAATCCTCGTAGGGGGTAGACACGAGGTCTAGAGAAAAAATTGAGGCGGCCCATTTTTTCGATTTCATTTCATAATTTGTCCCTATGGATTTATGAAATTGCATTCGCGTCCATTCGGTGTCGTCCGGGAGTGAATCGGAGCTGAAACGAATGGAACTCTGTTTCCGAATAATCCTCGTAGGGGGTAGTACACGAGGTCTGGAGCAAAAATTGAGGCGGCCCGTTTTTTCGATTTCTTTTCATAATTTGTCCCTATGGATTTATGAAATTGCATTCGCGTCCATTCGGGGTCGTCTGGGAGTGAATCGGAGCTGAAACGAATGGAACTCGGTTTCCGAATAATCCTCGTAGGGGGTAGTACACGAGGCCTGGAGCAAAAATTGAGGCGGCCCGTTTTTTCGATTTCTTTTCATAATTTGTCCCTATGGATTTATGAAATTGCATTCGCGTCCATTCGGGGTCGTCCGGGAGTGAATCGGAGCTGAAACGAATGGAACTCGGTTTCCGAATAATCCTCGTAGGGGGTAGACACGAGGTCTGGAGAAAAAATTGAGGCGGCCCGTTTTTTTCGATTTCATTTCATAATTTGTCCCTATGGATTTATGAAATTGCATTCGCGTCCATTCGGTGTCGTCCGGGAGTGAATCGGAGCTGAAACGAATGGAACTCTGTTTCCGAATAATCCTCGTAGGGGGTAGTACACGAGGCCTGGAGCAAAAATTGAGGCGGCCCGTTTTTTCGATTTCTTTTCATAATTTGTCCATATGGATTTATGAAATTGCATTCGCGTCCATTCGGAGTCGTCCGGGAGTGAATCAGAGCTGAAACGAATGGAACTCTGTTTCCGAATAATCCTCGTAGGGGGTAGTACACGAGGTCTGGAGCAAAAATTGAGGCGGCCCGTTTTTTTCAATTTCTTTTCATAATTTATCCCTATGGATTTATGAAATTGCATTCGCGTCCATTCGGGGTCGTCCGGGAGTGAATCGGAGCTGAAACGAATGGAACTCGGTTTCCGAATAATCCTCGTAGGGGTAGTACACGAGGTCTGGAGCAAAAATTGAGGCGGCCCGTTTTTTCGATTTCTTTTCATTATTTATCCCTATGGATTTATGAAATTGCATTCGCGTCAATTCGGGGCCGTCCGGGAGTGAATCGGAGCTGAAACGAATGGAACTCGGTTTCCGAATAATCCTCATAAGGGGTAGTACACGAGGTCTTGAGCAAAAATTGAGGCGGCCCGTTTTTTCGATTTCTTTTCATAATTTGTCCCTATGGATTTATGAAATTGCATTCGCGTCCATTCGGGGTCGTCCGGGAGTGAATCGGAGCTGAAACGAATGGAACTCGGTTTCCGAATAATCCTCGTAGGGGGTAGACACGAGGTCTGGAGAAAAAATTGAGGCGGCCCGTTTTTTCAATTTCATTTCATAATTTGTCCCTATGGATTTATGAAATTGCATTCGCGTCCATTCGGTGTCGTCCGGGAGTGAATCGGAGCTGAAACGAATGGAACTCTGTTTCCGAATAATCCTCGTAGGGGGTAGTACACGAGGTCTGGAGCAAAAATTGAGGCGGCCCGTTTTTTCGATTTCTTTTCATAATTTGTCCCTATGGATTTATGAAATTGCATTCGCGTCCATTCGGGGTCGTCTGGGAGTGAATCGGAGCTGAAACGAATGGAACTCGGTTTCCGAATAATCCTCGTAGGGGGTAGTACACGAGGCCTGGAGCAAAAATTGAGGCGACCCGTTTTTTCGATTTCTTTTCATAATTTGTCCATATGGATTTATGAAATTGCATTCGCGTCCATTCGGAGTCGTCCGGGAGTGAATCAGAGCTGAAACGAATGGAACTCTGTTTCCGAATAATCCTCGTAGGGGGTAGTACACGAGGTCTGGAGCAAAAATTGAGGCGGCCCGTTTTTTCAATTTCTTTTCATAATTTATCCCTATGGATTTATGAAATTGCATTCGCGTCCATTCGGGGTCGTCCGGGAGTGAATCGGAGCTGAAACGAATGGAACTCGGTTTCCGAATAATCCTCGTACGGGTAGTACACGAGGTCTGGAGCAAAAATTGAGGCGGCCCGTTTTTTCGATTTCTTTTCATTATTTATCCCTATGGATTTATGAAATTGCATTCGCGTCAATTCGGGGCCGTCCGGGAGTGAATCGGAGCTGAAACGAATGGAACTCGGTTTCCGAATAATCCTCATAAGGGGTAGTACACGAGGTCTTGAGCAAAAATTGAGGCGGCCCGTTTTTTCGATTTCTTTTCATAATTTGTCCCTATGGATTTATGAAATTGCATTCGCGTCAATTCGGGGCCGTCCGGGAGTGAATCGGAGCTGAAACGAATGGAACTCGGTTTCCGAATAATCCTCATAAGGGGTAGTACACGAGGTCTTGAGCAAAAATTGAGGCGGCCCGTTTTTTCAATTTCTTTTCATAATTTATCCCTATGGATTTATGAAATTGCATTCTCGTCCATTCGGGGTCGTCCGGGAGTGAATCGGAGCTGAAACGAATGGAACTCGGTTTCCGAATAATCCTCGTACGGGTAGTACACGAGGTCTGGAGCAAAAATTGAGGCGGCCCGTTTTTTCGATTTCTTTTCATTATTTATCCCTATGGATTTATGAAATTGCATTCGCGTCAATTCGGGGTCGTCCGGGAGTGAATCGGAGCTGAAACGAATGGAACTCGGTTTCCGAATAATCCTCATAAGGGGTAGTACACGAGGTCTTGAGCAAAAATTGAGGCGGCCCGTTTTTTCGATTTCTTTTCATAATTTGTCCCTATGGATTTATGAAATTGCATTCGCGTCCATTCGGGTCGTCCGGGAGTGAATCGTAGCTGAAACGAATGGAACTCGATTTCCGAATAATCCTCGTAGGGAGTAGTACACGAGGTCTGGAGAAAAAATTGAGGCGGCCCGTTTTTTCGATTTCATTTCATAATTTGTCCCTATGGATTTATGAAATTGCATTCGCGTCCATTCGGTGTCGTCCGGGAGTGAATCGGAGCTGAAACGAATGGAACTCTGTTTCCGAATAATCCTCGTAGGGGGTAGTACACGAGGTCTGGAGCAAAAATTGAGGCGGCCCGTTTTTTCGATTTCTTTTCATAATTTGTCCCTATGGATTTATGAAATTGCATTCGCGTCCATTCGGGGTCGTCAGGGAGTGAATCGGAGCTGAAACGAATGGAACTCGGTTTCCGAATAATCCTCGTAGGGGGTAGTACACGAGGCCTGGAGCAAAAATTGAGGCGGCCCGTTTTTTCGATTTCTTTTCATAATTTGTCCATATGGATTTATGAAATTGCATTCGCGTCCATTCAGAGTCGTCCGGGAGTGAATCAGAGCTGAAACGAATGGAACTCTGTTTCCGAATAATCCTCGTAGGGGGTAGTACACGAGGTCTGGAACAAAAATTGAGGCGGCCCATTTTTTCAATTTCTTTTCATAATTTATCCCTATGGATTTATGAAATTGCATTCGCGTCCATTCGGGGTCGTCCGGGAGTGAATCGGAGCTGAAACGAATGGAACTCGGTTTCCGAATAATCCTCGTACGGGTAGTACACGAGGTCTGGAGCAAAAATTGAGGCGGCCCGTTTTTTCGATTTCTTTTCATTATTTATCCCTATGGATTTATGAAATTGCATTCGCGTCAATTCGGGGCCGTCCGGGAGTGAATCGTAGCTGAAACGAATGGAACTCGGTTTCCGAATAATCCTCGTAGGGGGTAGTACACGAGGCCTGGAGCAAAAATTGAGGCGGCCCGTTTTTTCGATTTCTTTTCATAATATGTCCCTATGGATTTATGAAATTGCATTCGCGTCCATTCGGGGTCGTCAGGGAGTGAATCGGAGCTGAAACGAATGGAACTCGGTTTCCGAATAATCCTCGTAGGGGGTAGTACACGAGGCCTGGAGCAAACATTGAGGCGGCCCGTTTTTTCAATTTCTTTTCATAATTTGTCCCTATGGATTTATGAAATTGCATTCGCGTCCATTCGGGGTCGTCCGGGAGTGAATCGGAGCTGAAACGAATGGAACTCGGTTTCCGAATAATCCTCGTAGGGGGTAGACACGAGGTCTGGAGAAAAGATTGAGGCGGCCCGTTTTTTCGATTTCATTTCATAATTTGTCCCTATGGATTTATGAAATTGCATTCGCGTCCATTCGGTGTCGTCCGGGAGTGAATCGGAGCTGAAACGAATGGAACTCTGTTTCCGAATAATCCTCGTAGGGGGTAGTACACGAGGTCTGGAGCAAAAATTGAGGCGGCCCGTTTTTTCGATTTCTTTTCATAATTTGTCCCTATGGATTTATGAAATTACATTTGCGTCCATTCGGGGCCGTCTGTAACACCCCCAGATCCGGGGTCGGGGATCCGGGTTGTCACGAGATCCATTTCCCTTAATAACACCCAATCTTAATACACAATCAACTACTCTGTACTGTGACCCCACAATAAACACACACCACACGTTATAGTCTCAGAGATGAACATCCACAAATAATCACAAGTCGTTTTATTCCACAATTATAAGTCAATACACCTTAAAAGGGTTCTGAATAAATTTACATTTTATTTGCCATTATCACAATTCATATAATACATAAGTCTGGTACATCAAAAGTTGAAAGCCTAGCCTATTGGTAGTTCCTACCTCAGCTACAGCAGCATCAACGCTTCCAGAAGACTGCCGAACGTTTTCTAACCTCTTGCGAATCGGGAGCTTGGTCCGGTTCATCTTGTCTATCTGATGTTGTGTGATGAAAGAAGAAAGCAAGGGTGAGCAGCAAGCCCACCAAAATAATATGCATAATTATTTACAATAAATGAGCCTACTCATAATACTCATGAAAGTCTTGGTCAAAAGAAATGAACCAAGTTGATAACTTAATGCGATGAAGTCGCAAAATATTCAGTATATATACATATATACTTTTCAAAATATTGGAAGTCCTCTTCCATGCATAATATACACAAAGTTCCAGTGTATAACTGTATAAAAATATCATTGCAAGGTGATCTCATATATCTAACCTTGTCTCAACGTTTTTCTGAAAATCTTTGTCATGCATAAGATAATCATTTACTAGATATAAGTTTAAAAGATGAAGTTATAAGGTACTCCAATATACTTATATCTTTTCCACATACTACTTGAACTACCACCGTTCAAGTTATAATGAGCTTTCAAAAGTTCATCACATAGATGAGACTACAAGACAAGATTTGAATAGATTCAATCTTTGAAATATTATTGAATGAAATAAAGTTACGAGATACTTTATTTAGTCCCGATATATATATATCCACATATATATATCTCTTAAACATTTCCTGGAACCTCTGTTATGTGAAGTATGAACAGAGTTCGAAACATCCAATGAATTTTGGAAAGGAAAAGAATTTTGGCATAAACCCGATATCCTGCTGATCAGGCAAAGATACCAATAAGTAACCTTTTCTACTGTAGATGGATGAATTCCTCACCGGTCATCACCCTGGTCATAATTAAGACCTCGCGCTCGACCGTACCCCGGCCCCTCACGCGTTGATGGACTGCCACCCAGCCACTTACACAATATTAGACCGTACCCCGGCCTGTCGCTTATGCCGACTCAATTAGATGGGCTTACTTCCCGAACATTGGGCAAGTAATCAATTCATTTACCAAATCTGCAACCTCGTTGCGAATATAAAATACACCACAGAGCCGGATTCCCCAGGTTTTGAGCGAGTATTTAAATCCCCTTAAAAAGGAAGATCTTAAATATAAAAAAAATGAGTTTTGGGATCCGCTCTGACTTTTAAAAATCATTTTGAAGACTCGAAAACACTTTAAAGAGTGTTCGGAGTAAGGCTGATTTAATGAAGTAAATCAGTCCCCAGAATATTTAGAAAATGACTGAATATTATTATTTTAAATAATATTCCCATAAAGAATAATCTTTATAAAATAATTGAAGTAGAAGTATTAAAACTTATACTTGAAATAAACATTAAATAACCAAAGATATACTTATATGAAAGTATTATCTTTATTTGAATAATCGAAAATAAGTTTGATTATTTACACCTTATTCTTTAATAAAATAAAGAATATATCACAGCAAATAATCGGAGTCATAGATCCTCAAATGAATATTCAAATAATATTCAATAAATAAAATAAGCTGAGTCATAATACCTCGAATGAATATTATAAATAATATTCATTAAATAAAATAAAGGAGTCATACATCCTCAAATGAATATTCAAATAATATTCAATAAATAATATAAAAGAGTCATAAGTCCTCGAATGAATATTCAAATAATATTCAATAAATAATATAAAAGAGTCATAAGCCCTCGAATGAATATTCAAATAATATTCAATAAATAATATAAAAGAGTCATAAGCCCTCGAATGAATATTCAAATAATATTCACTAATAATATAAAGTTAAAGTTATCGAATAAACCTTATTCGATTAACAGTTTGGAAAACTACAACCATATATATATATATATAAATATATATATATATATATCCATATCCATATATACAAAATCTACTCGGGATCCTCGACTCCCGGTTTTAGAAAATATTTTCACCTTTGGGTCCCTATACTAAGGGTATACGCAAGTTACCGCTATCCTCTAGCATAGGTATTATCAACTGAACCAACAGATATATATTTCAAGAATATGAAACAGGCATGCATATATACCATATCACATGCTACAATATATCGCAAAATTTGCTAATAACAATCATGCACTATCACAAGATAATGCATATACATATATTTACATCACAACAACAGTATAACGGGTAGAATACTTGCCTGAGCGACTGGGGGTTACGAATGGCTCGGGACGAGTCTGGTAACCTATAAACAACAAGTAAGTTGGAATTAAACCAAAGTCACTTGTAAATCTATACTTTAGCTAACTTAGACTCTAACGCTTGTTTTGCGCTCACTGATTCGCTTAAGCCACTCGGGTACCCTCGGCTCCACCATTTTTAATAATTTAACCTTTACGAGTTTTAAAGCGATTCCTTCGCGAGTGACTTACCAACTGCCTAAAACACTTACCATAAATGTTTCATGCATTAATTAACCCTTTTTGGTCTTTAACCTATGTTTCAAAGTAAGGCGAGGGGAAAAGTTTCGTTCGCGAAACGCCGTTACTTGAAACGGTCGTTTCTCCTAAACCGTGCATCGGAATCGAACGAACTACATATCAAAACGAAGCTCGTAACATGAGCTATCTAAACATGGCAGTGGTCACAATTTAGCAGGGGGTTCTCGGGTCCTAATGCTATGCACAAAAACAGTCCAAAGAAAATCGGACATTACGACGGCTATGTTTACGCGATTTCCCATTTTTTTTAAACTACCACAATCAACACAACCACCCTCAAATCCAACACACAACAAACACCCATCCTTATCACATCATAACAATCCCAACCAATTCAATTTTAATCAATCATACATATGCTTAAACCTAACTTTAAACATACTTAACTTTCTTTAAATCAAAACCACTAAATTGTCATTTCATTTCATACCAAATCTCAACTCTAAACATAACAACAATTTACCATAACATCCTACTCATCAAAATCACTTATAATATATATGAACCTAGGGTTTGAAAGTGGTATACCTTCCTTGAATTGGTGGGTTGAGCTAGGAAGCCTTAAGAAGCTTGGAGAAGCCTTAGGAAAGCTTGGATCTTCAAGAAAAACAAGAAAAAGTTCAAGTTAAAAACTTGAAAACACTATTCATTGTCTTCTTCATTGCTTAAATGGAGAAGCTAGAGAAAGAATTAATGGCTTAAACTCATGATATAGCCATAACTAAGCATAAAGATGGTTAGGGAATTTTCTTACCAATTAAGGATGCTTTGATCTTGATTTTTGAAAATTTTGGCCTTGAAAAATGAAGAAAGCCGAGAGCTAATATGAAGAATAATGCCTTGGCTGATTTTTTGATTTGTGATGAAATGATTTGCTAGTTGGTTGGCTTGGTTTTGTTTTTGATTTAGCAAATTACCACCTTGCCCTTGAATTTGTGTGGTCCTTAATCAACCACACCTCCCTTCTTCCATGTCATGCTTATGTCACCCTTATGATGTCATCCTCCCTTCCTTGTCTCCTTTCTATTGGTTGGATGACATCCCTCCCATTAAACCCTTTGATTAACTCCCTAATCGTTTGCCTAATGACCGCTGATCTGTTGTACGGTTCGCTTAACTTTCGTTCTCGTTTATCGTTTGAAGGATCATACCCGGGATCTTATTACTTAGGTTCCCTTAACCTTTCTCAATACGTTATATTCCTTTTTATGATCCTCTATTATAATCCTTTAATTTAAATCCTTTTTATCCTGTTACCTTATACTCAATTCTCTCCGTATCTTGTGGATTTCCGGGAAAAACCAAAGTGTTCGGAATTGGGTTCTGACGATATTTACATACACTTATATACTTCATAGAGTACTAATAATATCCCAGAATATCCATAACAGAACCCCTATATAGTGTGGCGTGAAAAGTTTTCTCATTCAGCTAAAACACTATTCACAAGGGTTACAAGAAGTTGAAAAATTTTGGGGTTATTACAGTCTCCCCTCCTTAAAAGGATTCCGTCCCGGAATCAGATAGAATTCAAATGGGGATACTTTCTTAGCATTACACTTTCTAACTCTCGAGTCAATTTTTCCCACATTGTGGTTCTACCACCAAACTCTGCCTAGTTTGATAATCCTTCTCCTTCTCCTAAGCACTTGTTCCTTTTCACTCTATAACCCTTCCTGGTTGCTCCATATAGGTTACGTCGGGTTGCATATCTATGTGCTCATATGCCTCTATTTATCTGGCATCTAAATTACACTTCCTTAACATTGATACGTGAAACACGTTACGACCTGCTACATGTTCGGGGTTAGGGCTAGCTCATATGCTAACTTCCCAAACGTCCTAATATATCCAAGGGTCCAACAAATTGTAGACTTAGCTTTCCTTTCTTTCCGAACCTCATCAATCCTTTTCCAAGGGATACCTATAACATCACTAGGTCCCCTATTTCGTACTCTTTATCCTTTCGTGTCAAATCAACATACTTCGTGTTCCCATCTTGGGCTACTACCAGCCGTCCTCTGATTAAAATCTATTATATCCTTGATCCTTTGGACTACTGCGGGTCCGAGCATCTTGCGCTCTACAACTTCATCCTAACATAAGGGAGATCGACATGGTCTTCCCTCAAGGATCTCATAAGACGATATCTCAATACTGACATATGATCTATTGTCGTAAGATAACTCAATCCGAATTAAGTGATCATTCCAAATTCTTTCAAGTCTATTACACAGACTCTCATCATAGCTTCCAATCATTAGAGCTCTTGCTCCTCAACACCCATTCTTCCAGTTCGTAATCGCTACTACCTTCCGTTTCTAATATTATACGGGTTATACTTTTGCTCGCTAGCGTTCTATAACCTTTTAATAATCACGTCAACCTCAGTATCACGAATGTGTTCCCATTCCGCATACTACCACCACTTTATTACTCCTTTTTCAGTTGTTTCTATTTTCCAAAATTTGATCAATCAAATAGAAGTAAGGGAATTTGTTGAGAGATCACTATGATCATGAACACTTGTTATATCGCATAGTTAGTACAGAAGGTGGCCAGCCTTTAGTACTTGACAAGCAATTAAACAATAGATGGTATCCTACTAGGCTTCTATCACACAGATAGATAGTCATTCGGCAATACCTCCCCTTTCTGGAAGGGTTGTTCTTCTCAGATTACATGAAATGAAAAGAAGAGAAAAGAACGAATTGAAGAGAATTGTATATTCATAAAAATTTTATTGCCATAAAATATCTGGCTTGGAATCTACCTCTGAACTATAGAGGTTTGTCATAAAAGAACAAAACATATATGTATTTATATCAACATCAAGTATTATAGCATCGTATATCACATGCCTAAATATTTCTATTCCGTTCATCATTCTATGGACCCATGCTCTTCCTCGAGCTTATACACAATTACCTTTGAAACTCCCTCGATATCGAAAATCGAACCTGGGATCTCATTCTAGACATCATCGTTACTAGATTTCTATGCTTGCACCGCAACCTTCCTCGTATAATAATACGGCTCCCTATTGATAAGAAAGAATAATAATTCACTAGGTAGACACTCTACTTAATTAGTCTATCAATGATAACTTATACACTACCACGACCCGTTTAGGGGTACTCAATCTCGACACCTATTCCAATACAACTCTCACGGTTGTAATCAGCTCATTACTCGCAGAATCATTGCTGCTCTACTATGGTCCATCACTGACCTACTGTCATCATTCACTTTTCCATAAAATCTTAATATCTAACCATACGGAGTCCATACATGTCGTATCAAATCATTCTAAGGAGGTAACATAATCACCATTCCTGATTTATGAAGAACACTCCTGATTCTGTCATACATACATGACATGAAGCAGATAAAATTGCAGAAGAGTTTCGCTCAAAGCAACGATAGCAGGTTAATACCATTCTTATTCATATGCCTTCGATAGAAGACTTAACTCAAAGGTTCGTCTAGTTCTTTTGGAAACATGGTCCTGGCTTATCCCAAGATAGGACCTCCTAAGATAGATAGCCCGTTCATGGCGATTACACGAATTATACCTTTACCAACTACTATTACGGTTGGGTATTGCACAGTCATCAGAAGGAATGTCAATCTTCCAAACCATAATACAACCTTCACAGTTTTAACCATCATTACTGTATTCTTTTGGCACAAGCGACTATAATTATCCTCTTACCTTTAAAGTGTCGGCCACCTCTTTGGCCTTTCCTGATAGTAAAATTTCCTTACAGTCAATGTCTTTTTAATCACCTCCAAATAAATTTCCTACCTTATTACCGATCACTGCTTGAGTGAAGATGTTTTCCTTAATATCTGATGAGAAAACAAAAAAAAATCACCATTTTTCCATAAGTTATTGCCTCAGTCTTTAGAGGTTAATCACTGTCACGACGGACTCTCAATCATACTTAGAACATCTTTTATATTAGGCCCTAATTGCCCTGAACAATTTCGACCATTACTGGTTCGATCCATATTTTCTCGTGGTTTAACACGTGCCCCATTTGGCAACATTATAATTACGTCATATTTCCTTTATCAACATTTTTATTCTTGAGAATTTTGAATATTACCTTTCTCCTTGTAAAACCTCTAAGGTTATCCTTCAATCGTTCCTTCTGTATTCCCTAGATACAGGGCATATCAAAATACCATTCACTATTACTAGAACCATTGTCTATATACTTCTGAAAAATTTCTCCACTGATCCTTAAAGGTTATTATTACCTTAATGCTTTCCAATTCATACTGGTCAAAACTCATACTATCCCTATCAAGGGTGAAATGCCAACCTTTATGCATTCCCCTAGGATTCGTTTTAAGTTACCGATGTTCTATCCTTAATTCCACCTTTAAAAAGGTACAAGCATCCTTCCATGGATAAATAAAGTCATATATCCCTGATATGGGTATCTTATTCAATCATTCCCACCTCGATAGTAAATGCCTAACTTCATAATAGCATCCTTATTCAAATTGAGGTCAATCCATATGGCCTCCAAAAGATAACAATGGTCATCCGCTTTTCTTTCCTGATTTGGTAATGATAACATGGATGTTCTGGAAGATATTGGTCATGTTCAACGTGAACTTCTTCTTAATAATTCCTCATTTACTTTTGTTGTTTATCTCAACAGTCACCTCAATGTTGGGATATCTCTCATACCTGGCGTCTCCCTATCTGGGTATCAAGCCACCGATCTTACACTTCACATTCTTGAAGGTCACTTCCTTCATCCAATTTTCCTAATTTCTTACTTCCTTGTCTCCTTAGTCTATCCGCGTCTCATTATTTATCCTTCGAATTATCTCAAGGTTTCCTCGAATCTTCCCAACTTACAGGGGACAAAATATATGTATCTCTTATGCCCTCAACCATCAATTTTAACTCATGGTGAATCATCCTCATCCTGACGATTACATACTTTTCTATTTCTATTGCTATGAGTCTTTAGGGTTTCCTCATACCCAACTCCCTTATCATTCCTCAAACTCTATTGCCTTTATATTCCTTTCCACTTCAGTTTCTTTTTATTTTCCTTTCTCTTATCATTATTTCATGGACCAACACAACATAAACATTGATTTCATACATCCCGTCATTCTGGATTCGTGTCCTCAGAACGAATCTTGATAACTTTTACAACTTAGATTCATAATTCATCATACTCGTCTGCCTTTGTTCTGTCTCTAAAGCTTTTACACTATCTCCATAACCTTGGGAAGTACTTTCCTAAAACAATTGACTGAACTTAAATCAGTTTATTATAACCTCTGGCTCCGTGCCTTTCTTGGTGTTTCACCAGCGGGTGGCCTCTCTCTTAGGAGGGTAAGTGACAAAAACAGTCCTTTGTGGTTCATCAATCATTTAGAATCTCAAATGATTCCTCTATTTCCTTTAGCCAGGCTCTTTCCTCGGCTGGGTCAGCTTGTTCCATGGAACTCTGAGAGCTTAGCGACTTAAAGGTCCTGAAAGAATTTCTCACCGTACTGTCTCCTCAGGGTGGTGGTTGGGGATAATAGTCTAAGTTCTCTTTAGACAGGTCCATGAATTTCTGTATAGGGGTACCATCTCGGGTCTCCTTTCCTTACTCGACTTTTTGTTTCCTTAGTATGAAATGTTTCATCCTACTCCCCATAATTGGGGTCATCTTTTAATTTAAAATCCTCATTTTCCACTCCATTATGTCATGGGTTCCTTCTATCTTAATGGCGACCTCCCTGACTATCACGTTCAGGGTTTGCTCTAAATCTTATTCCTCAAACTAGCTTTCATCTAAGATCTCATCTTTAAGCTCTTGAACATTTGGAACCCAAATTCTGTAGGAATACCTCATTATTCCCTTCTCATCTTTCTCGGTATTAACCTCTTATCTATTTGTTGGCTCTCTGCCTTCATTCATAACTTTTTCTGGCACAATATGATCTTTTCCAATAATTCAGGCTGTATTGCTATCTCAAACAGCTTTTCGGTACCGGCTCCGGTTACCTTCACTACTATTTCCATTTTCTCAAAATCTCTTATAAACTTTCCAAAAGACATTATCATCTTGAGTCTCTCCTTTTTACTAAGGGCATCAGCCACCACCTTGGCTTTCCCCCGAATGATAAAGGATCTCATAATCGTAATCCTTGATTAGCTCTATCCGCCTCCTCTGGCGTATGTTGAGCTCTTTCTACGCAAAAATGTACTAGAGCTCCTATGGTTTGTGTAAATCTTGCATTTCTCTCCATACAAGTAGTGCCTCCAATCTTTAGGGTAAAACTATTGCCACGAGCCTAAGCTCATGGGCGGGGATATCGAATTTCATATTACCTTAATTGTCTTGACGCAGACGCGATTATCTTACTGTGCTAAGAAGCACCCTAATTCCTTATGCGAAGCGTCACTTACAAATCACAAAATCTCCTTTTTCCATCCGGCAACGCCAACATAGGGGCCATCACCAACCTCTGCTTCAGTTCTTGAAAGCAGTTCTCACATTTCTCTGTCCATTCGAACATCTCAAGTCTTACGAGTAAGCCGCGTTAAAGGGGCTACTATCTTTACAACTTGAACGAACCTCCGGTAGTGACCGGCCAATCCTACCTCTGGTAGTCGACCAAACCATGGTCATCAATTCATCAGTGGTCCTTTATCCAATCCTGTCAGGATCCTCCATGGGATCCTCCTCGACAACTATCCCTCCTAGGACAACATCCTCCACCGCTAAATCCTCAATATCAACATCATCCGGTCCTGCATTAGGACACTCTATCGGATCCAAAATCCGATCTCCAATTAGTAATAAAATATCCTCGCGATGTTGCTCCTCAACCTCAGGGTTCGGAGTCCCGCTACCATATACGATAACGAACTACGCTCCTATCGCTACATTTATAAGGGTTCCCATAAGGGTTTTAACTGTCAGTACTACGTTAGGTAGTCCGACTATGAACTTGGCAAGAGTTCTTATTATCTTAGTGAACTTATTATCTTAACGTCCCATCATCTCTGAGGTTTATAACGCTTGGCTCTGATACCATTTCTGTAACACCCCCAGATCCGGGGTCGGGGATCCGGGTTGTCACGAGATCCATTTCCCTTAATAACACCCAATCTTAATACACAATCAACTACTCTGTACTGTGACCCCACAATAAACACACACCACACGTTATAGTCTCAGAGATGAACATCCACAAATAATCACAAGTCGTTTTATTCCACAATTATAAGTCAATACACCTTAAAAGGGTTCTGAATAAATTTACATTTTATTTGCCATTATCACAATTCATATAATACATAAGTCTGGTACATCAAAAGTTGAAAGCCTAGCCTATTGGTAGTTCCTACCTCAGCTACAGCAGCATCAACGCTTCCAGAAGACTGCCGAACGTTTTCTAACCTCTTGCGAATCGGGAGCTTGGTCCGGTTCATCTTGTCTATCTGATGTTGTGTGATGAAAGAAGAAAGCAAGGGTGAGCAGCAAGCCCACCAAAATAATATGCATAATTATTTACAATAAATGAGCCTACTCATAATACTCATGAAAGTCTTGGTCAAAAGAAATGAACCAAGTTGATAACTTAATGCGATGAAGTCGCAAAATATTCAGTATATATACATATATACTTTTCAAAATATTGGAAGTCCTCTTCCATGCATAATATACACAAAGTTCCAGTGTATAACTGTATAAAAATATCGTTGCAAGGTGATCTCATATATCTAACCTTGTCTCAACGTTTTTCTGAAAATCTTTGTCATGCATAAGATAATCATTTACTAGATATAAGTTTAAAAGATGAAGTTATAAGGTACTCCAATATACTTATATCTTTTCCACATACTACTTGAACTACCACCGTTCAAGTTATAATGAGCTTTCAAAAGTTCATCACATAGATGAGACTACAAGACAAGATTTGAATAGATTCAATCTTTGAAATATTATTGAATGAAATAAAGTTACGAGATACTTTATTTAGTCCCGATATATATATATCCACATATATATATCTCTTAAACATTTCCTGGAACCTCTGTTATGTGAAGTATGAACAGAGTTCGAAACATCCAATGAATTTTGGAAAGGAAAAGAATTTTGGCATAAACCCGATATCCTGCTGATCAGGCAAAGATACCAATAAGTAACCTTTTCTACTGTAGATGGATGAATTCCTCACCGGTCATCACCCTGGTCATAATTAAGACCTCGCGCTCGACCGTACCCCGGCCCCTCACGCGTTGATGGACTGCCACCCAGCCACTTACACAATATTAGACCGTACCCCGGCCTGTCGCTTATGCCGACTCAATTAGATGGGCTTACTTCCCGAACATTGGGCAAGTAATCAATTCATTTACCAAATCTGCAACCTCGTTGCGAATATAAAATACACCACAGAGCCGGATTCCCCAGGTTTTGAGCGAGTATTTAAATCCCCTTAAAAAGGAAGATCTTAAATATAAAAAAAATGAGTTTTGGGATCCGCTCTGACTTTTAAAAATCATTTTGAAGACTCGAAAACACTTTAAAGAGTGTTCGGAGTAAGGCTGATTTAATGAAGTAAATCAGTCCCCAGAATATTTAGAAAATGACTGAATATTATTATTTTAAATAATATTCCCATAAAGAATAATCTTTATAAAATAATTGAAGTAGAAGTATTAAAACTTATACTTGAAATAAACATTAAATAACCAAAGATATACTTATATGAAAGTATTATCTTTATTTGAATAATCGAAAATAAGTTTGATTATTTACACCTTATTCTTTAATAAAATAAAGAATATATCACAGCAAATAATCGGAGTCATAGATCCTCAAATGAATATTCAAATAATATTCAATAAATAAAATAAGCTGAGTCATAATACCTCGAATGAATATTATAAATAATATTCATTAAATAAAATAAAGGAGTCATACATCCTCAAATGAATATTCAAATAATATTCAATAAATAATATAAAAGAGTCATAAGTCCTCGAATGAATATTCAAATAATATTCAATAAATAATATAAAAGAGTCATAAGCCCTCGAATGAATATTCAAATAATATTCAATAAATAATATAAAAGAGTCATAAGCCCTCGAATGAATATTCAAATAATATTCACTAATAATATAAAGTTAAAGTTATCGAATAAACCTTATTCGATTAACAGTTTGGAAAACTACAACCATATATATATATATATATAAATATATATATATATATATCCATATCCATATATACAAAATCTACTCGGGATCCTCGACTCCCGGTTTTAGAAAATATTTTCACCTTTGGGTCCCTATACTAAGGGTATACGCAAGTTACCGCTATCCTCTAGCATAGGTATTATCAACTGAACCAACAGATATATATTTCAAGAATATGAAACAGGCATGCATATATACCATATCACATGCTACAATATATCGCAAAATTTGCTAATAACAATCATGCACTATCACAAGATAATGCATATACATATATTTACATCACAACAACAGTATAACGGGTAGAATACTTGCCTGAGCGACTGGGGGTTACGAATGGCTCGGGACGAGTCTGGTAACCTATAAACAACAAGTAAGTTGGAATTAAACCAAAGTCACTTGTAAATCTATACTTTAGCTAACTTAGACTCTAACGCTTGTTTTGCGCTCACTGATTCGCTTAAGCCACTCGGGTACCCTCGGCTCCACCATTTTTAATAATTTAACCTTTACGAGTTTTAAAGCGATTCCTTCGCGAGTGACTTACCAACTGCCTAAAACACTTACCATAAATGTTTCATGCATTAATTAACCCTTTTTGGTCTTTAACCTATGTTTCAAAGTAAGGCGAGGGGAAAAGTTTCGTTCGCGAAACGCCGTTACTTGAAACGGTCGTTTCTCCTAAACCGTGCATCGGAATCGAACGAACTACATATCAAAACGAAGCTCGTAACATGAGCTATCTAAACATGGCAGTGGTCACAATTTAGCAGGGGGTTCTCGGGTCCTAATGCTATGCACAAAAACAGTCCAAAGAAAATCGGACATTACGACGGCTATGTTTACGCGATTTCCCATTTTTTTTAAACTACCACAATCAACACAACCACCCTCAAATCCAACACACAACAAACACCCATCCTTATCACATCATAACAATCCCAACCAATTCAATTTTAATCAATCATACATATGCTTAAACCTAACTTTAAACATACTTAACTTTCTTTAAATCAAAACCACTAAATTGTCATTTCATTTCATACCAAATCTCAACTCTAAACATAACAACAATTTACCATAACATCCTACTCATCAAAATCACTTATAATATATATGAACCTAGGGTTTGAAAGTGGTATACCTTCCTTGAATTGGTGGGTTGAGCTAGGAAGCCTTAAGAAGCTTGGAGAAGCCTTAGGAAAGCTTGGATCTTCAAGAAAAACAAGAAAAAGTTCAAGTTAAAAACTTGAAAACACTATTCATTGTCTTCTTCATTGCTTAAATGGAGAAGCTAGAGAAAGAATTAATGGCTTAAACTCATGATATAGCCATAACTAAGCATAAAGATGGTTAGGGAATTTTCTTACCAATTAAGGATGCTTTGATCTTGATTTTTGAAAATTTTGGCCTTGAAAAATGAAGAAAGCCGAGAGCTAATATGAAGAATAATGCCTTGGCTGATTTTTTGATTTGTGATGAAATGATTTGCTAGTTGGTTGGCTTGGTTTTGTTTTTGATTTAGCAAATTACCACCTTGCCCTTGAATTTGTGTGGTCCTTAATCAACCACACCTCCCTTCTTCCATGTCATGCTTATGTCACCCTTATGATGTCATCCTCCCTTCCTTGTCTCCTTTCTATTGGTTGGATGACATCCCTCCCATTAAACCCTTTGATTAACTCCCTAATCGTTTGCCTAATGACCGCTGATCTGTTGTACGGTTCGCTTAACTTTCGTTCTCGTTTATCGTTTGAAGGATCATACCCGGGATCTTATTACTTAGGTTCCCTTAACCTTTCTCAATACGTTATATTCCTTTTTATGATCCTCTATTATAATCCTTTAATTTAAATCCTTTTTATCCTGTTACCTTATACTCAATTCTCTCCGTATCTTGTGGATTTCCGGGAAAAACCAAAGTGTTCGGAATTGGGTTCTGACGATATTTACATACACTTATATACTTCATAGAGTACTAATAATATCCCAGAATATCCATAACAGAACCCCTATATAGTGTGGCGTGAAAAGTTTTCTCATTCAGCTAAAACACTATTCACAAGGGTTACAAGAAGTTGAAAAATTTTGGGGTTATTACACCGTCCGGGAGTGAATCGGAGCTGAAACGAATGGAACTCGGTTTCCGAATAATCCTCGTAGGGGGTAGACACGAGGTCTGGAGAAAAAATTGAGGCGACCCGTTTTTTTGATTTCATTTCATAATTTGTCCCTATGGATTTATGAAATTGCATTCGCGTCCATTCGGGGCCGTCCGGGAGTGAATCGGAGCTGAAACGAATGGAACTCTGTTTCCGAATAATCCTCGTAGGGGGTAGTACACGAGGTCTGGAGAAAAAATTGAGGCGGCCCGTTTTTTTGATTTCATTTCATAATTTGTCCCTATGGATTTATGAAATTGCATTCGCGTCCATTCGGTGTCGTCCGGGAGTGAATCGGAGCTGAAACGAATGGAACTCGGTTTCCGAATAATCCTCGTAGGGGGTAGTACACGAGGTCTGGAGCAAAAATTGAGGCGGCCCGTTTTTTCGATTTCTTTTCATAATTTGTCCCTATGGATTTATGAAATTGCATTCGCGTCCATTCGGGGTCGTCTGGGAGTGAATCGGAGCTGAAACGAATGGAACTCGGTTTCCGAATAATCCTCGTAGGGGGTAGTACACGAGGCCTGGAGCAAAAATTGAGGCGGCCCGTTTTTTCGATTTCTTTTCATAATTTGTCCCTATGGATTTATGAAATTGCATTCGCGTCCATTCGGGGCGTCCGGGAGTGAATCGGAGCTGAAACGAATGGAACTCGGTTTCCGAATAATCCTCGTAGGGGGTAGACACGAGGTCTGGAGAAAAAATTGAGGCGGCCCGTTTTTTCGATTTCATTTCATAATTTGTCCCTATGGATTTATGAAATTGCATTCGCGTCCATTCGGTGTCGTCCGGGAGTGAATCGGAGCTGAAACGAATGGAACTCGGTTTCCGAATAATCCTCGTAGGGGGTAGTACACGAGGCCTGGAGCAAAAATTGAGGCGGCCCGTTTTTTCGATTTCTTTTCATAATTTGTCCCTATGGATTTATGAAATTGCATTCGCGTCCATTCGGGGTCGTCTGGGAGTGAATCGGAGCTGAAACGAATGGAACTCGGTTTCCGAATAATCCTCGTAGGGGGTAGTACACGAGGCCTGGAGCAAAAATTGAGGCGGCCCGTTTTTTCGATTTCTTTTCATAATTTGTCCCTATGGATTTATGAAATTGCATTCGCGTCCATTCGGGGTCGTCCGGGAGTGAATCGGAGCTGAAACGAATGGAACTCGGTTTCCGAATAATCCTCGTAAGGGGTAGACACGAGGTCTGGAGAAAAAATTGAGGCGGCCCGTTTTTTCGATTTCATTTCATAATTTGTCCCTATGGATTTATGAAATTGCATTCGCGTCCATTCGGTGTCGTCCGGGAGTGAATCGGAGCTGAAACGAATGGAACTCTGTTTCCGAATAATCCTCGTAGGGGGTAGTACACGAGGTCTGGAGCAAAAATTGAGGCGGCCCGTTTTTTCGATTTCTTTTCATAATTTGTCCCTATGGATTTATGAAATTGCATTCGCGTCCATTCGGGGTCGTCTGGGAGTGAATCGGAGCTGAAACGAATGGAACTCGGTTTCCGAATAATCCTCGTAGGGGGTAGTACACGAGGCCTGGAGCAAAAATTGAGGCGGCCCGTTTTTTCGATTTCTTTTCATAATTTGTCCCTATGGATTTATGAAATTGCATTCGCGTCCATTCGGGGTCGTCCGGGAGTGAATCGGAGCTGAAACGAATGGAACTCGGTTTCCGAATAATCCTCGTAGGGGGTAGACACGAGGTCTGGAGAAAAAATTGAGGCGGCCCGTTTTTTCGATTTCATTTCATAATTTGTCCCTATGGATTTATGAAATTGCATTCGCGTCCATTCGGGGTCGTCCGGGAGTGAATCGGAGCTGAAACGAATGGAACTCGGTTTTCGAATAATCCTCGTAGGGGGTAGTACACGAGGCCTGGAGCAAAAATTGAGGCGGCCCGTTTTTTCGATTTCTTTTCATAATTTGTCCCTATGGATTATTCGTCCGGGAGTGAATCGGAGCTGAAACGATTGGAACTCGGTTTCCGAATAATCCTCGTAGGGGGTAGTACACGAGGCCTGGAGCAAAAATTGAGGCGGCCCGTTTTTTCGATTTCTTTTCATAATTTGTCCCTATGGATTTATGAAATTGCATTCGCGTCCATTCGGGGCGTCCGGGAGTGAATCGGAGCTGAAACGAATGGAACTCGGTTTCCGAATAATCCTCGTAGGGGTAGACACGAGGTCTGGAGAAAAAATTGAGGCGGCCCGTTTTTTCGATTTCATTTCATAATTTGTCCCTATGGATTTATGAAATTGCATTCGCGTCCATTCGGTGTCGTCCGGGAGTGAATCGGAGCTGAAACGAATGGAACTCGGTTTCCGAATAATCCTCGTAGGGGGTAGACACGAGGTCTGGAGAAAAAATTGAGGCGGCCCGTTTTTTCGATTTCATTTCATAATTTGTCCCTATGGATTTATGAAATTGCATTCGCGTCCATTCGGTGTCGTCCGGGAGTGAATCGGAGCTGAAACGAATGGAACTCTGTTTCCGAATAATCCTCGTAGGGGGTAGTACACGAGGTCTGGAGCAAAAATTGAGGCGGCCCGTTTTTTCGATTTCTTTTCATAATTTGTCCCTATGGATTTATGAAATTGCATTCGCGTCCATTCGGGGTCGTCTGGGAGTGAATCGGAGCTGAAACGAATGGAACTCGGTTTCCGAATAATCCTCGTAGGGGGTAGTACACGAGGCCTGGAGCAAAAATTGAGGCGGCCCGTTTTTTCGATTTCTTTTCATAATTTGTCCCTATGGATTTATGAAATTGCATTCGCGTCCATTCGGGGTCGTCCGGGAGTGAATCAGAGCTGAAACGAATGGAACTCGGTTTCCGAATAATCCTCGTAGGGGGTAGACACGAGGTCTGGAGAAAAAATTGAGGCGGCCCGTTTTTTCGATTTCATTTCATAATTTGTCCCTATGGATTTATGAAATTGCATTCGCGTCCATTCGGTGTCGTCCGGGAGTGAATCGGAGCTGAAACGAATGGAACTCTGTTTCCGAATAATCCTCGTAGGGGGTAGTACACGAGGTCTGGAGCAAAAATTGAGGCGGCCCGTTTTTTTCGATTTCTTTTCATAATTTGTCCCTATGGATTTATGAAATTGCATTCGCGTCCATTCGGGGTCGTCTGGGAGTGAATCGGAGCTGAAACGAATGGAACTCGGTTTCCGAATAATCCTCGTAGGGGGTAGTACACGAGGCCTGGAGCAAAAATTGAGGCGGCCCGTTTTTTCGATTTCTTTTCATAATTTGTCCCTATGGATTTATGAAATTGCATTCGCGTCCATTCGGGGTCGTCCGGGAGTGAATCAGAGCTGAAACGAATGGAACTCGGTTTCCGAATAATCCTCGTAGGGGGTAGACACGAGGTCTGGAGAAAAAATTGAGGCGGCCCGTTTTTTCGATTTCATTTCATAATTTGTCCCTATGGATTTATGAAATTGCATTCGCGTCCATTCGGTGTCGTCCGGGAGTGAATCGGAGCTGAAACGAATGGAACTCGGTTTTCGAATAATCCTCGTAGGGGGTAGTACACGAGGCCTGGAGCAAAAATTGAGGCGGCCCGTTTTTTCGATTTCTTTTCATAATTTGTCCCTATGGATTTATGAAATTGCATTCGCGTCCATTCGGGGCCGTCCGGGAGTGAATCGGAGCTGAAACGAATGGAACTCGGTTTCCGAATAATCCTCGTAGGGGGTAGTACACGAGGCCTGGAGCAAAAATTGAGGCGGCCCGTTTTTTCGATTTCTTTTCATAATTTGTCCCTATGGATTTATGAAATTGCATTCGCGTCCATTCGGGGCCGTCCGGGAGTGAATCGGAGCTGAAACGAATGGAATCGGTTTCCGAATAATCCTCGTAGGGGGTAGACACGAGGTCTGGAGAAAAAATTGAGGCGGCCCGTTTTTTCGATTTCATTTCATAATTTGTCCCTATGGATTTATGAAATTGCATTCGCGTCCATTCGGGGTCGTCCGGGAGTGAATCGGAGCTGAAACGAATGGAACTCGGTTTCCGAATAATCCTCGTAGGGGGTAGTACACGAGGTCTGGAGCAAAAATTGAGGCGGCCCGTTTTTTCGATTTCTTTTCATAATTTGTCCCTATGGATTTATGAAATTGCATTCGCGTCCATTCGGGGTCGTCTGGGAGTGAATCGGAGCTGAAACGAATGGAACTCGGTTTCCGAATAATCCTCGTAGGGGGTAGTACACGAGGCCTGGAGCAAAAATTGAGGCGGCCCGTTTTTTCGATTTCTTTTCATAATTTGTCCCTATGGATTTATGAAATTGCATTCGCGTCCATTCGGGGTCGTCCGGGAGTGAATCGGAGCTGAAACGAATGGAACTCGGTTTCCGAATAATCCTCGTAGGGGGTAGACACGAGGTCTGGAGAAAAAATTGAGGCGGCCCGTTTTTTCGATTTCATTTCATAATTTGTCCCTATGGATTTATGAAATTGCATTCGCGTCCATTCGGTGTCGTCCGGGAGTGAATCGGAGCTGAAACGAATGGAACTCTGTTTCCGAATAATCCTCGTAGGGGGTAGTACACGAGGTCTGGAGCAAAAATTGAGGCGGCCCGTTTTTTCGATTTCTTTTCATAATTTGTCCCTATGGATTTATGAAATTGCATTCGCGTCCATTCGGGGTCGTCTGGGAGTGAATCGGAGCTGAAACGAATGGAACTCGGTTTCCGAATAATCCTCGTAGGGGGTAGTACACGAGGCCTGGAGCAAAAATTGAGGCGGCCCGTTTTTTCGATTTCTTTTCATAATTTGTCCCTATGGATTTATGAAATTGCATTCGCGTCCATTCGGGGCCGTCCGGGAGTGAATCGGAGCTGAAACGAATGGAACTCGGTTTCCGAATAATCCTCGTAGGGGGTAGACACGAGGTCTGGAGAAAAAATTGAGGCGGCCCGTTTTTTCGATTTCATTTCATAATTTGTCCCTATGGATTTATCAAATTGCATTCGCGTCCATTCGGTGTCGTCCGGGAGTGAATCGGAGCTGAAACGAATGGAACTCTGTTTCCGAATAATCCTCGTAGGGGGTAGTACACGAGGTCTGGAGCAAAAATTGAGGCGGCCCGTTTTTTCGATTTCTTTTCATAATTTGTCCCTATGGATTTATGAAATTGCATTCGCGTCCATTCGGGGTCGTCTGGGAGTGAATCGGAGCTGAAACGAATGGAACTCGATTTCCGAATAATCCTCGTAGGGGGTAGTACACGAGGCCTGGAGCAAAAATTGAGGCGGCCCGTTTTTTCGATTTCTTTTCATAATTTGTCCCTATGGATTTATGAAATTGCATTCGCGTCCATTCGGGGCCGTCCGGGAGTGAATCGGAGCTGAAACGAATGGAACTCGGTTTCCGAATAATCCTCGTAGGGGGTAGACACGAGGTCTGGAGAAAAAATTGAGGCGGCCCGTTTTTTCGATTTCATTTCATAATTTGTCCCTATGGATTTATGAAATTGCATTCGCGTCCATTCGGTGTCGTCCGGGAGTGAATCGGAGCTGAAACGAATGGAACTCTGTTTCCGAATAATCCTCGTAGGGGGTAGTACACGAGGTCTGGAGCAAAAATTGAGGCGGCCCGTTTTTTCGATTTCTTTTCATAATTTGTCCCTATGGATTTATGAAATTGCATTCGCGTCCATTCGGGGTCGTCTGGGAGTGAATCGGAGCTGAAACGAATGGAACTCAGTTTCCGAATAATCCTCGTAGGGGGTAGTACACGAGGCCTGGAGCAAAAATTGAGGCGGCCCATTTTTTCGATTTCTTTTCATAATTTGTCCCTATGGATTTATGAAATTGCATTCGCGTCCATTCGGGGTCGTCCGGGAGTGAATCGGAGCTGAAACGAATGGAACTCGGTTTCCGAATAATCCTCGTAGGGGGTAGACACGAGGTCTGGAGAAAAAATTGAGGCGGCCCATTTTTTCGATTTCATTTCATAATTTGTCCCTATGGATTTATGAAATTGCATTCGCGTCCATTCGGTGTCGTCCGGGAGTGAATCGGAGCTGAAACGAATGGAACTCTGTTTCCGAATAATCCTCGTAGGGGGTAGTACACGAGGTCTGGAGCAAAAATTGAGGCGGCCCGTTTTTTCGATTTCTTTTCATAATTTGTCCCTATGGATTTATGAAATTGCATTCGCGTCCATTCGGGGTCGTCTGGGAGTGAATCGGAGCTGAAACGAATGGAACTCGGTTTCCGAATAATCCTCGTAGGGGGTAGTACACGAGGCCTGGAGCAAAAATTGAGGCGGCCCGTTTTTTCGATTTCTTTTCATAATTTGTCCCTATGGATTTATGAAATTGCATTCGCGTCCATTCGGGGCCGTCCGGGAGTGAATCGGAGCTGAAACGAATGGAACTCGGTTTCCGAATAATCCTCGTAGGGGGTAGTACACGAGGTCTGGAGAAAAAATTAAGGCGGCCCTTTTTTCGATTTCATTTCATAATTTGTCCCTATGGATTTATGAAATTGCATTCGCGTCCATTCGGTGTCGTCCGGGAGTGAATCGGAGCTGAAACGAATGGAACTCTGTTTCCGAATAATCCTCGTAGGGGGTAGTACACGAGGTCTGGAGCAAAAATTGAGGCGGCCCGTTTTTTCGATTTCTTTTCATAATTTGTCCCTATGGATTTATGAAATTGCATTCGCGTCCATTCGGGGTCGTCTGGGAGTGAATCGGAGCTGAAACGAATGGAACTCGGTTTCCGAATAATCCTCGTAGGGGGTAGTACACGAGGTCTGGAGCAAAAATTGAGGCGGCCCGTTTTTTCGATTTCTTTTCATAATTTGTCCCTATGGATTTATGAAATTGCATTCGCGTCCATTCGGTGTCGTCCGGGAGTGAATCGGAGCTGAAACGAATGGAACTCTGTTTCCGAATAATCCTCGTAGGGGGTAGTACACGAGGTCTGGAGCAAAAATTGAGGCGGCCCGTTTTTTCGATTTCTTTTCATAATTTGTCCCTATGGATTTATGAAATTGCATTCGCGTCCATTCGGGGTCGTCCGGGAGTGAATCGGAGCTGAAACGAATGGAACTCGGTTTCCGAATAATCCTCGTAGGGGGTAGTACACGAGGCCTGGAGCAAAAATTGAGGCGGCCCGTTTTTTCGATTTCTTTTCATAATTTGTCCCTATGGATTTATGAAATTGCATTCGCGTCCATTCGGGGTCGTCCGGGAGTGAATCGGAGCTGAAACGAATGGAACTCGGTTTCCGAATAATCCTCGTAGGGGGTAGACACGAGGTCTGGAGAAAAAATTGAGGCGGCCCGTTTTTTCGATTTCATTTCATAATTTGTCCCTATGGATTTATGAAATTGCATTCGCGTCCATTCGGTGTCGTCCGGGAGTGAATCGGAGCTGAAACGAATGGAACTCGGTTTCCGAATAATCCTCGTAGGGGGTAGTACACGAGGTCTGGAGCAAAAATTGAGGCGGCCCGTTTTTTCGATTTCTTTTCATAATTTGTCCCTATGGATTTATGAAATTGCATTCGCGTCCATTCGGGGTCGTCCTGGGAGTGAATCGGAGCTGAAACGAATGGAACTCGGTTTCCGAATAATCCTCGTAGGGGGTAGTACACGAGGTCCTGGAGCAAAAATTGAGGCGGCCCGTTTTTTCGATTTCTTTTCATAATTTGTCCCTATGGATTTATGAAATTGCATTCGCGTCCATTCGGGGTCGTCCGGGAGTGAATCGGAGCTGAAACGAATGGAACTCGGTTTCCGAATAATCCTCGTAGGGGGTAGTACACGAGGTCTGGAGCAAAAATTGAGGCGGCCCGTTTTTTCGATTTCTTTTCATAATTTGTCCCTATGGATTTATGAAATTGCATTCGCGTCCATTCGGGGTCGTCCGGGAGTGAATCGGAGCTGAAACGAATGGAACTCGGTTTCCGAATAATCCTCGTAGGGGGTAGTACACGAGGTCTGGAGCAAAAATTGAGGCGGCCCGTTTTTTCGATTTCTTTTCATAATTTGTCCCTATGGATTTATGAAATTGCATTCGCGTCCATTCGGGGTCGTCCGGGAGTGAATCGGAGCTGAAACGAATGGAACTCGGTTTCCGAATAATCCTCGTAGGGGGTAGTACACGAGGTCTGGAGCAAAAATTGAGGCGGCCCGTTTTTTCGATTTCTTTTCATAATTTGTCCCTATGGATTTATGAAATTGCATTCGCGTCCATTCGGGGTCGTCCGGGAGTGAATCGGAGCTGAAACGAATGGAACTCGGTTTCCGAATAATCCTCGTAGGGGGTAGTACACGAGGTCTGGAGCAAAAATTGAGGCGGCCCGTTTTTTTCGATTTCTTTTCATAATTTGTCCCTATGGATTTATGAAATTGCATTCGCGTCCATTCGGGGTCGTCCGGGAGTGAATCGGAGCTGAAACGAATGGAACTCGGTTTCCGAATAATCCTCGTAGGGGGTAGTACACGAGGTCTGGAGCAAAAATTGAGGCGGCCCGTTTTTTCGATTTCTTTTCATAATTTGTCCCTATGGATTTATGAAATTGCATTCGCGTCCATTCGGGGTCGTCCGGGAGTGAATCGGAGCTGAAACGAATGGAACTCGGTTTCCGAATAATCCTCGTAGGGGGTAGTACACGAGGTCTGGAGCAAAAATTGAGGCGGCCCGTTTTTTCGATTTCTTTTCATAATTTGTCCCTATGGATTTATGAAATTGCATTCGCGTCCATTCGGGGTCGTCCGGGAGTGAATCGGAGCTGAAACGAATGGAACTCGGTTTCCGAATAATCCTCGTAGGGGGTAGTACACGAGGTCTGGAGCAAAAATTGAGGCGGCCCGTTTTTTCGATTTCATTTCATAATTTGTCCCTATGGATTTATGAAATTGCATTCGCGTCCATTCGGGGTCGTCCGGGAGTGAATCGGAGCTGAAACGAATGGAACTCGGTTTCCGAATAATCCTCGTAGGGGGTAGTACACGAGGTCTGGAGCAAAAATTGAGGCGGCCCGTTTTTTCGATTTCTTTCATAATTTGTCCCTATGGATTTATGAAATTGCATTCGCGTCCATTCGGGGTCGTCCGGGAGTGAATCGGAGCTGAAACGAATGGAACTCGGTTTCCGAATAATCCTCGTAGGGGGTAGTACACGAGGTCTGGAGCAAAAATTGAGGCGGCCCGTTTTTTCGATTTCTTTTCATAATTTGTCCCTATGGATTTATGAAATTGCATTCGCGTCCATTCGGGGTCGTCCGGGAGTGAATCGGAGCTGAAACGAATGGAACTCGGTTTCCGAATAATCCTCGTAGGGGGTAGTACACGAGGTCTGGAGCAAAAATTGAGGCGGCCCGTTTTTTCGATTTCATTTCATAATTTGTCCCTATGGATTTATGAAATTGCATTCGCGTCCATTCGGGGTCGTCCGGGAGTGAATCGGAGCTGAAACGAATGGAACTCGGTTTCCGAATAATCCTCGTAGGGGGTAGTACACGAGGTCTGGAGCAAAAATTGAGGCGGCCCGTTTTTTCGATTTCTTTTCATAATTTGTCCCTATGGATTTATGAAATTGCATTCGCGTCCATTCGGGGTCGTCCGGGAGTGAATCGGAGCTGAAACGAATGGAACTCGGTTTCCGAATAATCCTCGTAGGGGGTAGTACACGAGGTCTGGAGCAAAAATTGAGGCGGCCCGTTTTTTCGATTTCTTTTCATAATTTGTCCCTATGGATTTATGAAATTGCATTCGCGTCCATTCGGGGTCGTCCGGGAGTGAATCGGAGCTGAAACGAATGGAACTCGGTTTCCGAATAATCCTCGTAGGGGGTAGTACACGAGGTCTGGAGCAAAAATTGAGGCGGCCCGTTTTTTCGATTTCATTTCATAATTTGTCCCTATGGATTTATGAAATTGCATTCGCGTCCATTCGGGGTCGTCCGGGAGTGAATCGGAGCTGAAACGAATGGAACTCGGTTTCCGAATAATCCTCGTAGGGGGTAGTACACGAGGTCTGGAGCAAAAATTGAGGCGGCCCGTTTTTTCGATTTCTTTTCATAATTTGTCCCTATGGATTTATGAAATTGCATTCGCGTCCATTCGGGGTCGTCCGGGAGTGAATCGGAGCTGAAACGAATGGAACTCGGTTTCCGAATAATCCTCGTAGGGGGTAGTACACGAGGTCTGGAGCAAAAATTGAGGCGGCCCGTTTTTTCGATTTCTTTTCATAATTTGTCCCTATGGATTTATGAAATTGCATTCGCGTCCATTCGGGGTCGTCCGGGAGTGAATCGGAGCTGAAACGAATGGAACTCGGTTTCCGAATAATCCTCGTAGGGGGTAGTACACGAGGTCTGGAGCAAAAATTGAGGCGGCCCGTTTTTTCGATTTCATTTCATAATTTGTCCCTATGGATTTATGAAATTGCATTCGCGTCCATTCGGGGTCGTCCGGGAGTGAATCGGAGCTGAAACGAATGGAACTCGGTTTCCGAATAATCCTCGTAGGGGGTAGTACACGAGGTCTGGAGCAAAAATTGAGGCGGCCCGTTTTTTCGATTTCTTTCATAATTTGTCCCTATGGATTTATGAAATTGCATTCGCGTCCATTCGGGGTCGTCCGGGAGTGAATCGGAGCTGAAACGAATGGAACTCGGTTTCCGAATAATCCTCGTAGGGGGTAGTACACGAGGTCTGGAGCAAAAATTGAGGCGGCCCGTTTTTTCGATTTCTTTTCATAATTTGTCCCTATGGATTTATGAAATTGCATTCGCGTCCATTCGGGGTCGTCCGGGAGTGAATCGGAGCTGAAACGAATGGAACTCGGTTTCCGAATAATCCTCGTAGGGGGTAGTACACGAGGTCTGGAGCAAAAATTGAGGCGGCCCGTTTTTTCGATTTCTTTTCATAATTTGTCCCTATGGATTTATGAAATTGCATTCGCGTCCATTCGGGGTCGTCCGGGAGTGAATCGGAGCTGAAACGAATGGAACTCGGTTTCCGAATAATCCTCGTAGGGGGTAGTACACGAGGTCTGGAGCAAAAATTGAGGCGGCCCGTTTTTTCGATTTCATTTCATAATTTGTCCCTATGGATTTATGAAATTGCATTCGCGTCCATTCGGTGTCGTCCGGGAGTGAATCGGAGCTGAAACGAATGGAACTCGGTTTCCGAATAATCCTCGTAGGGGGTAGTACACGAGGTCTGGAGCAAAAATTGAGGCGGCCCGTTTTTTCGATTTCTTTTCATAATTTGTCCCTATGGATTTATGAAATTGCATTCGCGTCCATTCGGGGTCGTCCGGGAGTGAATCGGAGCTGAAACGAATGGAACTCGGTTTCCGAATAATCCTCGTAGGGGGTAGTACACGAGGTCTGGAGCAAAAATTGAGGCGGCCCGTTTTTTCGATTTCATTTCATAATTTGTCCCTATGGATTTATGAAATTGCATTCGCGTCCATTCGGGGTCGTCCGGGAGTGAATCGGAGCTGAAACGAATGGAACTCGGTTTCCGAATAATCCTCGTAGGGGGTAGTACACGAGGTCTGGAGCAAAAATTGAGGCGGCCCGTTTTTTCGATTTCTTTCATAATTTGTCCCTATGGATTTATGAAATTGCATTCGCGTCCATTCGGGGTCGTCCGGGAGTGAATCGGAGCTGAAACGAATGGAACTCGGTTTCCGAATAATCCTCGTAGGGGGTAGTACACGAGGTCTGGAGCAAAAATTGAGGCGGCCCGTTTTTTCGATTTCTTTTCATAATTTGTCCCTATGGATTTATGAAATTGCATTCGCGTCCATTCGGGGTCGTCCGGGAGTGAATCGGAGCTGAAACGAATGGAACTCGGTTTCCGAATAATCCTCGTAGGGGGTAGTACACGAGGTCTGGAGCAAAAATTGAGGCGGCCCGTTTTTTCGATTTCTTTTCATAATTTGTCCCTATGGATTTATGAAATTGCATTCGCGTCCATTCGGGGTCGTCCGGGAGTGAATCGGAGCTGAAACGAATGGAACTCGGTTTCCGAATAATCCTCGTAGGGGGTAGTACACGAGGTCTGGAGCAAAAATTGAGGCGGCCCGTTTTTTCGATTTCATTTCATAATTTGTCCCTATGGATTTATGAAATTGCATTCGCGTCCATTCGGGGTCGTCCGGGAGTGAATCGGAGCTGAAACGAATGGAACTCGGTTTCCGAATAATCCTCGTAGGGGGTAGTACACGAGGTCTGGAGCAAAAATTGAGGCGGCCCGTTTTTTCGATTTCTTTTCATAATTTGTCCCTATGGATTTATGAAATTGCATTCGCGTCCATTCGGGGTCGTCCGGGAGTGAATCGGAGCTGAAACGAATGGAACTCGGTTTCCGAATAATCCTCGTAGGGGGTAGTACACGAGGTCTGGAGCAAAAATTGAGGCGGCCCGTTTTTTCGATTTCTTTCATAATTTGTCCCTATGGATTTATGAAATTGCATTCGCGTCCATTCGGGGTCGTCCGGGAGTGAATCGGAGCTGAAACGAATGGAACTCGGTTTCCGAATAATCCTCGTAGGGGGTAGTACACGAGGTCTGGAGCAAAAATTGAGGCGGCCCGTTTTTTCGATTTCTTTTCATAATTTGTCCCTATGGATTTATGAAATTGCATTCGCGTCCATTCGGGGTCGTCCGGGAGTGAATCGGAGCTGAAACGAATGGAACTCGGTTTCCGAATAATCCTCGTAGGGGGTAGTACACGAGGTCTGGAGCAAAAATTGAGGCGGCCCGTTTTTTCGATTTCTTTTCATAATTTGTCCCTATGGATTTATGAAATTGCATTCGCGTCCATTCGGGGTCGTCCGGGAGTGAATCGGAGCTGAAACGAATGGAACTCGGTTTCCGAATAATCCTCGTAGGGGGTAGTACACGAGGTCTGGAGCAAAAATTGAGGCGGCCCGTTTTTTCGATTTCTTTTCATAATTTGTCCCTATGGATTTATGAAATTGCATTCGCGTCCATTCGGGGTCGTCCGGGAGTGAATCGGAGCTGAAACGAATGGAACTCGGTTTCCGAATAATCCTCGTAGGGGGTAGTACACGAGGTCTGGAGCAAAAATTGAGGCGGCCCGTTTTTTCGATTTCTTTTCATAATTTGTCCCTATGGATTTATGAAATTGCATTCGCGTCCATTCGGGGTCGTCCGGGAGTGAATCGGAGCTGAAACGAATGGAACTCGGTTTCCGAATAATCCTCGTAGGGGGTAGTACACGAGGTCTGGAGCAAAAATTGAGGCGGCCCGTTTTTTCGATTTCTTTCATAATTTGTCCCTATGGATTTATGAAATTGCATTCGCGTCCATTCGGGGTCGTCCGGGAGTGAATCGGAGCTGAAACGAATGGAACTCGGTTTCCGAATAATCCTCGTAGGGGGTAGTACACGAGGTCTGGAGCAAAAATTGAGGCGGCCCGTTTTTTCGATTTCTTTTCATAATTTGTCCCTATGGATTTATGAAATTGCATTCGCGTCCATTCGGGGTCGTCCGGGAGTGAATCGGAGCTGAAACGAATGGAACTCGGTTTCCGAATAATCCTCGTAGGGGGTAGTACACGAGGTCTGGAGCAAAAATTGAGGCGGCCCGTTTTTTCGATTTCTTTTCATAATTTGTCCCTATGGATTTATGAAATTGCATTCGCGTCCATTCGGGGTCGTCCGGGAGTGAATCGGAGCTGAAACGAATGGAACTCGGTTTCCGAATAATCCTCGTAGGGGGTAGTACACGAGGTCTGGAGCAAAAATTGAGGCGGCCCGTTTTTTCGATTTCTTTTCATAATTTGTCCCTATGGATTTATGAAATTGCATTCGCGTCCATTCGGGGTCGTCCGGGAGTGAATCGGAGCTGAAACGAATGGAACTCGGTTTCCGAATAATCCTCGTAGGGGGTAGTACACGAGGTCTGGAGCAAAAATTGAGGCGGCCCGTTTTTTCGATTTCTTTTCATAATTTGTCCCTATGGATTTATGAAATTGCATTCGCGTCCATTCGGGGTCGTCCGGGAGTGAATCGGAGCTGAAACGAATGGAACTCGGTTTCCGAATAATCCTCGTAGGGGGTAGTACACGAGGTCTGGAGCAAAAATTGAGGCGGCCCGTTTTTTCGATTTCTTTTCATAATTTGTCCCTATGGATTTATGAAATTGCATTCGCGTCCATTCGGGGTCGTCCGGGAGTGAATCGGAGCTGAAACGAATGGAACTCGGTTTCCGAATAATCCTCGTAGGGGGTAGTACACGAGGTCTGGAGCAAAAATTGAGGCGGCCCGTTTTTTCGATTTCTTTTCATAATTTGTCCCTATGGATTTATGAAATTGCATTCGCGTCCATTCGGGGTCGTCCGGGAGTGAATCGGAGCTGAAACGAATGGAACTCGGTTTCCGAATAATCCTCGTAGGGGGTAGTACACGAGGTCTGGAGCAAAAATTGAGGCGGCCCGTTTTTTCGATTTCTTTTCATAATTTGTCCCTATGGATTTATGAAATTGCATTCGCGTCCATTCGGGGTCGTCCGGGAGTGAATCGGAGCTGAAACGAATGGAACTCGGTTTCCGAATAATCCTCGTAGGGGGTAGTACACGAGGTCTGGAGCAAAAATTGAGGCGGCCCGTTTTTTCGATTTCTTTTCATAATTTGTCCCTATGGATTTATGAAATTGCATTCGCGTCCATTCGGGGTCGTCCGGGAGTGAATCGGAGCTGAAACGAATGGAACTCGGTTTCCGAATAATCCTCGTAGGGGGTAGTACACGAGGTCTGGAGCAAAAATTGAGGCGGCCCGTTTTTTCGATTTCTTTTCATAATTTGTCCCTATGGATTTATGAAATTGCATTCGCGTCCATTCGGGGTCGTCCGGGAGTGAATCGGAGCTGAAACGAATGGAACTCGGTTTCCGAATAATCCTCGTAGGGGGTAGTACACGAGGTCTGGAGCAAAAATTGAGGCGGCCCGTTTTTTCGATTTCTTTTCATAATTTGTCCCTATGGATTTATGAAATTGCATTCGCGTCCATTCGGGGTCGTCCGGGAGTGAATCGGAGCTGAAACGAATGGAACTCGGTTTCCGAATAATCCTCGTAGGGGGTAGTACACGAGGTCTGGAGCAAAAATTGAGGCGGCCCGTTTTTTCGATTTCTTTTCATAATTTGTCCCTATGGATTTATGAAATTGCATTCGCGTCCATTCGGGGTCGTCCGGGAGTGAATCGGAGCTGAAACGAATGGAACTCGGTTTCCGAATAATCCTCGTAGGGGGTAGTACACGAGGTCTGGAGCAAAAATTGAGGCGGCCCGTTTTTTCGATTTCTTTTCATAATTTGTCCCTATGGATTTATGAAATTGCATTCGCGTCCATTCGGGGTCGTCCGGGAGTGAATCGGAGCTGAAACGAATGGAACTCGGTTTCCGAATAATCCTCGTAGGGGGTAGTACACGAGGTCTGGAGCAAAAATTGAGGCGGCCCGTTTTTTCGATTTCTTTTCATAATTTGTCCCTATGGATTTATGAAATTGCATTCGCGTCCATTCGGGGTCGTCCGGGAGTGAATCGGAGCTGAAACGAATGGAACTCGGTTTCCGAATAATCCTCGTAGGGGGTAGTACACGAGGTCTGGAGCAAAAATTGAGGCGGCCCGTTTTTTCGATTTCTTTTCATAATTTGTCCCTATGGATTTATGAAATTGCATTCGCGTCCATTCGGGGTCGTCCGGGAGTGAATCGGAGCTGAAACGAATGGAACTCGGTTTCCGAATAATCCTCGTAGGGGGTAGTACACGAGGTCTGGAGCAAAAATTGAGGCGGCCCGTTTTTTCGATTTCTTTTCATAATTTGTCCCTATGGATTTATGAAATTGCATTCGCGTCCATTCGGGGTCGTCCGGGAGTGAATCGGAGCTGAAACGAATGGAACTCGGTTTCCGAATAATCCTCGTAGGGGGTAGTACACGAGGTCTGGAGCAAAAATTGAGGCGGCCCGTTTTTTCGATTTCTTTTCATAATTTGTCCCTATGGATTTATGAAATTGCATTCGCGTCCATTCGGGGTCGTCCGGGAGTGAATCGGAGCTGAAACGAATGGAACTCGGTTTCCGAATAATCCTCGTAGGGGGTAGTACACGAGGTCTGGAGCAAAAATTGAGGCGGCCCGTTTTTTCGATTTCTTTTCATAATTTGTCCCTATGGATTTATGAAATTGCATTCGCGTCCATTCGGGGTCGTCCGGGAGTGAATCGGAGCTGAAACGAATGGAACTCGGTTTCCGAATAATCCTCGTAGGGGGTAGTACACGAGGTCTGGAGCAAAAATTGAGGCGGCCCGTTTTTTTCGATTTCTTTTCATAATTTGTCCCTATGGATTTATGAAATTGCATTCGCGTCCATTCGGGGTCGTCCGGGAGTGAATCGGAGCTGAAACGAATGGAACTCGGTTTCCGAATAATCCTCGTAGGGGGTAGTACACGAGGTCTGGAGCAAAAATTGAGGCGGCCCGTTTTTTCGATTTCTTTTCATAATTTGTCCCTATGGATTTATGAAATTGCATTCGCGTCCATTCGGGGTCGTCCGGGAGTGAATCGGAGCTGAAACGAATGGAACTCGGTTTCCGAATAATCCTCGTAGGGGGTAGTACACGAGGTCTGGAGCAAAAATTGAGGCGGCCCGTTTTTTCGATTTCTTTTCATAATTTGTCCCTATGGATTTATGAAATTGCATTCGCGTCCATTCGGGGTCGTCCGGGAGTGAATCGGAGCTGAAACGAATGGAACTCGGTTTCCGAATAATCCTCGTAGGGGGTAGTACACGAGGTCTGGAGCAAAAATTGAGGCGGCCCGTTTTTTCGATTTCTTTTCATAATTTGTCCCTATGGATTTATGAAATTGCATTCGCGTCCATTCGGGGTCGTCCGGGAGTGAATCGGAGCTGAAACGAATGGAACTCGGTTTCCGAATAATCCTCGTAGGGGGTAGTACACGAGGTCTGGAGCAAAAATTGAGGCGGCCCGTTTTTTCGATTTCTTTTCATAATTTGTCCCTATGGATTTATGAAATTGCATTCGCGTCCATTCGGTGTCGTCCGGGAGTGAATCGGAGCTGAAACGAATGGAACTCTGTTTCCGAATAATCCTCGTAGGGGGTAGTACACGAGGTCTGGAGCAAAAATTGAGGCGGCCCGTTTTTTCGATTTCTTTTCATAATTTGTCCCTATGGATTTATGAAATTGCATTCGCGTCCATTCGGGGTCGTCCGGGAGTGAATCGGAGCTGAAACGAATGGAACTCGGTTTCCGAATAATCCTCGTAGGGGGTAGTACACGAGGTCTGGAGCAAAAATTGAGGCGGCCCGTTTTTTCGATTTCTTTTCATAATTTGTCCCTATGGATTTATGAAATTGCATTCGCGTCCATTCGGGGTCGTCCGGGAGTGAATCGGAGCTGAAACGAATGGAACTCGGTTTCCGAATAATCCTCGTAGGGGGTAGTACACGAGGTCTGGAGCAAAAATTGAGGCGGCCCGTTTTTTTCGATTTCTTTTCATAATTTGTCCCTATGGATTTATGAAATTGCATTCGCGTCCATTCGGGGTCGTCTGGGAGTGAATCGGAGCTGAAACGAATGGAACTCGGTTTCCGAATAATCCTCGTAGGGGGTAGTACACGAGGTCTGGAGCAAAAATTGAGGCGGCCCGTTTTTTCGATTTCTTTTCATAATTTGTCCCTATGGATTTATGAAATTGCATTCGCGTCCATTCGGGGTCGTCCGGGAGTGAATCGGAGCTGAAACGAATGGAACTCGGTTTCCGAATAATCCTCGTAGGGGGTAGTACACGAGGTCTGGAGCAAAAATTGAGGCGGCCCGTTTTTTCGATTTCTTTCATAATTTGTCCCTATGGATTTATGAAATTGCATTCGCGTCCATTCGGGTCGTCCGGGAGTGAATCGGAGCTGAAACGAATGGAACTCGGTTTCCGAATAATCCTCGTAGGGGGTAGTACACGAGGTCTGGAGCAAAAATTGAGGCGGCCCGTTTTTTCGATTTCTTTTCATAATTTGTCCCTATGGATTTATGAAATTGCATTTCGCGTCCATTCGGGGTCGTCTGGGAGTGAATCGGAGCTGAAACGAATGGAACTCTGTTTCCGCTTCC
>NW_027421361.1:0-40713 GCF_009905375.1 Apium graveolens
GTATATGATGTTAACATGTCAATTGTTGCATATATGCTGAAAAGTGACCTTATTAGGGCAAAGTGACTCTAATATGGTGATAAGTGACTAACATGGTTAATTAGAACCAAAATGTGACCAAAATTGTGATTAATATTGCACTAAGAGGTGGTAAAAGGATTTCTAATTGCATGTACATGATGTTAACATGTTAATTGTACCAATATATGATGGCAAGTGACTCTTATAAGGTGCAAAGTTACTCTAAATGGTGAGAAGTCACTTACATGATTGATTAGAGCCAAAATGTGGCCAAAATTGACTTGTAGAAAGGGGTACCATGAGTGGTTATAGGGTGTCTATTGCATTTACGTGATGTTAATATGTTAATTGTATCAATATATGGGGCAACTGACACTTATAGGGTGTAAAGGTACTCTAATATTGTGAACATGACTTACATGCTTGATTAGAGCCAAAATGTGGAACAAATTAACTTGTATGAAAGTGGCATTAATAGGTGCTAAAAGGATGTCAAATTGGATGTATTGATGTTAACATGTCAATTGTTGCATATATGGTGGAAACTGACTGTTATAGGGTGCAAAGTGACTCTAATATGGTGATAAGTGACTAACATGGTTAATTAGAACCAAAATGTGGACCAAAATTGACTTGTATGAATATTGCACTAAGAGGTTGGTAAAAGGATTTCTAATTGCATGTACATGATATTAACATGTTAATTGTACCAATATGATGGCAATTGACTCTTATAAGGTGCAAAGTTACTCTAATATGGTGAGAATCACTTACATGATTGATTAGAGCCAAATGTGGCCCAAAATTGACTTGTAGGAAAGGGGTACCAAGAGGTGGTTAAAGGATGTCTAATTGCATTTACGTGATGTTATATATGTTAATTGTATCAATATATGGGGCAAGTGACACTTATAGGGTGTAAAGGTACTCTAATATTGTGAACAATGACTTACGCTTGAGTTAGAGCCAAAATGTGGAACAAAATTAACTTGTATGAAAGTGGCATTAATAGGTTCTAAAAGGATGTCAAATTGGATGTATATGATGTTAACATGTCAATTGTTTCATATATGGTGGAAAGTGACTCTTATAGGGTGCAAAGTGACTCTAATATGGTGGAAGTGACTAACATGGTTAATTAGAACCAAAATTTGGACCAAAATTGACTTGTATGAATATTGCACTAAGAGGTGGTAAAAGGATTTCTAATTGCATGTACATGATGTTAACATGTTAATTGTACCAATATATGATGGCAAGTGACTCTTATAAGGTGCAAAGTTACTCTAATATGGTGAGAAGTCACTTACATGATTGATTAGAGCCAAAATGTGGCCCAAAATTGACTTGTAGGAAAGGGGTACCAAGAGGTGGTTAAAGGATGTCTAATTGCATTTACGTGATGTTAATATGTTAATTGTATCAATATTGGGGCAAGTGACTCTTATAGGGTGTAAAGGTTCTCTAATATGGTGAACAATGACTTACATGCTTGATTAGAGCCAAAATGTGGAACAAATTAACTTGTATGAAAGTGGCATTAATAGGTGGTAAAAGGATGTCAAATTGGATGTATATGATGTTAACATGTCAATTGTTGCATATATGGTGGAAAGTGACTCTTATAGGGTGCAAAGTGACTCTAATATGGTGATAAGTGACTAACATGGTTAATTAGAAACAAAATGTGGACCAAAATTGACTTGTATGAATATTGCACTAAGAGGTGGTAAAAGGATTTCTAATTGCATGTACATGATGTTAACATGTTAATTGTACCAATATATGATGGCAAGTGACTCTTATAAGGTGCAAAGTTATTCTAATATGGTGAGAAGTCACTTACATGATTGATTAGAGCCAAAATGTGGCCCAAAATTGACTTGTAGGAAAAGGGTACCAAGAGGTGGTTAAAGGATGTCTAATTGCATTTACGTGATGTTAACATGTTAATTGTATCAATATATGGGGCAAGTGACACTTATAGGTGTAAAGGTACTCTAATATTGTGAACAATGACTTACATGCTTGATTAGAGCCAAAATGTGGAACAAAATTAACTTGTATGAAAGTGGCATTAATAGGTGCTAAAAGGATGTCAAATTGGATGTATATGATGTTAACATGTCAATTGTTGCATATGGTGGAAAGTGACTCTTATAGGATGCAAGTGACTCTAATATGGTGATAATGACTAACATGGTTAATTAGAACCAAAATGTGGACCAAAATTGACTTGTATGAATATTGCACTAAGAGGTGGTAAAAGGATTTCTAATTGCATGTACAAGATGCATGTTAATTGTACCAATATATGATGGCAAGTGACTCTTATAAGGTGCAAAGTTACTCTAATATGGTGAGAAGTCACTTACATGATTAGAGCCAAAATGTGGCCCAAAATTGACTTGTAGGAAAGGGGTACCAAGAGGTGGTTAAAGGATGTCTAATTGCATTTACGTGATGTTGACATGTTAATTGTATCAAATATGGGGCAAGTGACACTTATAGGGTGTAAAGTACTCTAATATTGTGAACAATGACTTACAGCTTGATTAGAGCCAAAATGTGGAACAAAATTAACTTGTATGAAAGTGGCATTAATAGGTGCTAAAAGGATGTCAAATTGGATGTATATGATGTTAACATGTCAATTGTTGCATATATGGTGGAAAGTGACTCTTATAGGGTGCAAAGTGACTCTAATATGGTGATAAGTGACTAACATGGTTAATTAGAACCAAAATGTGGACCAAATTGACTTGTATGAATATTGCACTAAGAGGTGGTAAAAGGATTTCTAATTGCATGTACATGATGTTATCATGTTAATTGTACCAATATAGATGGCAAGTGACTCTTATAAGGTGCAAAGTTACTCTAATATGGTGAGAAGTCACTTACATGATTGATTAGAGCCAAAATGTGGCCCAAAATTGACTTGTAGGAAAGGGGTACCAAGAGGTGGTTAAAGGATGTCTAATTGCATTTACGTGATGTTAACATGTTAATTGTACAATATATGGGGCAAGTGACACTTATAGGGTGTAAAGGTACTCTAATATTGTGAACAATGACTTACATGCTTGATTAGAGCCAAAATGTGGAACAAAATTAACTTGTATGAAAGTGGCATTAATAGGTGCTAAAAGGATGTCAAATTGGATGTATATGATGTAAGTCCAAAATTGACTTGTAGGAAAGGGGTACCAAGAGGTGGTTAAAGGATGTCTAATTGCATTTACGTGATGTTATATGTTAATATGTTAATATGTTAATATGTTAATTGTATCAATATATATTATTGTATCAATATATAGGGTGTAAAGGTACTCTAATATGTGAACAATGACTTACATGCTTGATTAGAGCCAAAATGAGGAACAAAATTAACTTGTATGAAAGTGGCATTAATAGGTGCTAAAAGGATGTCAAATTGGATGTATATGATGTTAACATGTCAATTGTTGCATATATGCTGGAAAGTGACTCTTATAGGGTGCAAAGTGACGCTAATATGGTGAGAAGTGACTAACATGGTTAATTAGAACTAAAATGTGGACCAAAATTGACTTGTATGAATATGGCACTAAGAGGTGGTAAAAGGATTTCTAATTGCATGTACATGATGTTAACATGTTAATTGTACCAATATATGAAGGCAAGTGACTCTTATAAGGTGTGAGTGACTCTAATATTGAGAGAAGTCACTTACATAATGATTATAGCCAAAATGTGGCCCAATTGAGTTGTACGAAAGGGGTACCAAGAGGAGGTTAAAGGATTCTAATTGTCTGTACATGATGTTAACATGTTAATTATATCAATATGTGGTGGCAAGTGACTCTTATAGGGTGCAAAGTGACTCTAATATGGTGAAAGTGACTAACATGGTTAATTAGAACCAAAATGTGGACCAAAATTGACTTGTATGAATATGGCACTAAGAGGTGGTAAAAGGATTTCTAATTGCATGTACATGATTTAACATGTTAATTGTACCAATTATGATGGCAAGTGACTCTTATAAGGTGCAAAGTGACTCTAATATGGTGAGAAGTCACACATGATTGATTAGAGCCAAAATGTGGCCCAAAATTGACTTGTAGGAAAGGGGTACCAAGAGGTGGTTAAAGGATGTCTAATTGCATTTACGTGATGTTAATATGTTAATTGTATCAATATATGGGGCAAGTGACTCTTATAGGGTGTAAAGGTACTCTAATATGGTGAACAATGACTTACATGCTTGATTAGAGCCAAAATGTGGAACAAAATTAACTTGTATGAAAGTGGCATTAATAGGTGGTAAAAGGATGTCAAATTGGATGTATATGATGTTAACATGTCAATTGTTGCATATATGGTGGAAAGTGACTCTTATAGGGTGCAAAGTGACTCTAATATGGTGAGAAGTGACTAACATGGTTAATTAGAACCAAAATGTGGACCAAAATTGACTTGTATGAATATGGCACTAAGAGGTGGTAAAAGGATTTCTAATTGCATGTACATGATGTTAACATGTTAATTGTACCAATATATGATGGCAAGTGACTCTTATAAGGTGCAAAGTGACTCTAATATGGTGAGAAGTCACTTACATGATTGATTAGAGCCAAAATGTGGCCCAAAATTGACTTGTAGGAAAGGGGTACCAAGAGGTGGTTAAAGGATGTCTAATTGCATTTACGTGATGTTAATATGTTAATTGTATCAATATATGGGGCAAGTGACTCTTATAGGGTGTAAAGGTACTCTAATATGGTGAACAATGACTTACATGCTTGATTAGAGCCAAAATGTGGAACAAAATTAACTTGTATGAAAGTGGCATTAATAGGTGGTAAAAGGATGTCAAATTGGATGTATATGATGTTAACATGTCAATTGTTGCATATATGGTGGAAAGTGACTCTTATAGGGTGCAAAGTGACTCTAATATGGTGATAAGTGACTAACATGGTTAATTAGAACCAAAATGTGGACCAAAATTGACTTGTATGAATATGCACTAAGAGGTGGTAAAAGGATTTCTAATTGCATGTACATGATGTTAACATGTTAATTGTACCAATATATGATGGCAAGTGACTCTTATAAGGTGCAAAGTTACTCTAATATGGTGAGAAGTCACTTACATGATTGATTAGAGCCAAAATGTGGCCCAAAATTGACTTGTAGGAAAGGGGTACCAAGAGGTGGTTAAAGGATGTCTAATTGCATTTACGTGATGTTAATATGTTAATTGTATCAATATATGGGGCAAGTGACTTATAGGGTGTAAAGGTACTCTAATATGTGAACAATGACTTACATGCTTGATTAGAGCCAAAATGTGGAACAAAATTAACTTGTATGAAAGTGGCATTAATAGGTGGTAAAAGGATGTCAAATTGGATGTATATGATGTTAACATGTCAATTGTTGCTATATGGTGGAAAGTGACTCTTATAGGGTGCAAAGTGACTCTAATATGGTGAAGTGACTAACATGGTTAATTAGAACCAAAATGTGGACCAAAATTGACTTGTATGAATATCACTAAGAGGTGGTAAAAGGATTTCTAATTGCATGTACATGATGTTAACATGTTAATTGTACCAATATATGATGGCAAGTGACTCTTATAAGGTGCAAAGTTCTAATATGGTGAGAAGTCACTTACATGATTGATTAGAGCCAAAATGTGGCCCAAAATTGACTTGTAGGAAAGGGGTACCAAGAGGTGGTTAAAGGATGTCTAATTGCATTTACGTGATGTTAATATGTTAATTGTATCAATATATGGGGCAAGTGACTCTTATAGGGTGTAAAGGTACTCTAATATGTGAACAATGACTTACATGCTTGATTAGAGCCAAAATGTGGAACAAAATTAACTTGTATGAAAGTGGCATTAATAGGTGGTAAAAGGATGTCAAATTGGATGTATATGATGTTAACATGTCAATTGTTGCATATATGGTGGAAAGTGACTCTTATAGGGTGCAAAGTGACTCTAATATGGTGATAAGTGACTAACATGGTTAATTAGAACCAAAATGTGGACCAAAATTGACTTGTATGAATATGCACTAAGAGGTGGTAAAAGGATTTCTAATTGCATGTACATGATGTTAACATGTTAATTGTACCAATATATGATGGCAATGACTCTTATAAGGTGCAAAGTTACTCTAATATGGTGAGAAGTCACTTACATGATTGATTAGAGCCAAAATGTGGCCCAAAATTGACTTGTAGGAAAGGGGTACCAAGAGGTGGTTAAAGGATGTCTAATTGCATTTACGTGATGTTAATATGTTAATTGTATCAATATGGGGCAAGTGACTCTTATAGGGTGTAAAGGTACTCTAATATGGTGAACAATGACTTACATGCTTGATTAGAGCCAAAATGTGGAACAAAATTAACTTGTATGAAAGTGGCATTAATAGGTTAAAAGGATGTCAAATTGGATGTTATGATGTTAACATGTCAATTGTTGCATATATGGTGGAAAGTGACTCTTATAGGGTGCAAAGTGACTCTAATATGGTGAGAAGTGACTAACATGGTTAATTAGAACCAAAATGTGGACCAAAATTGACTTGTATGAATATGCACTAAGAGGTGGTAAAAGGATTTCTAATTGCATGTACATGATGTTAACATGTTAATTGTACCAATATATGATGGCAAGTGACTCTTATAAGGTGCAAAGTTACTCTAATATGGTGAGAAGTCACTTACATGATTGATTAGAGCCAAAATGTGGCCCAAAATTGACTTGTAGGAAAGGGGTACCAAGAGGTGGTTAAAGGATGTCTAATTGCATTTACGTGATGTTAATATGTTAATTGTATCAATATATGGGGCAAGTGACTCTTATAGGGTGTAAAGGTACTCTAATATGGTGAACAATGACTTACATGCTTGATTAGAGCCAAAATGTGGAACAAAATTAACTTGTATGAAAGTGGCATTAATAGGTGGTAAAAGGATGTCAAATTGGATGTATATGATGTTAACATGTCAATTGTTGCATATATGGTGGAAAGTGACTCTTATAGGGTGCAAAGTGACTCTAATATGGTGATAAGTGACTAACATGGTTAATTAGAACCAAAATGTGGACCAAAATTGACTTGTATGAATATGCACTAAGAGGTGGTAAAAGGATTTCTAATTGCATGTACATGATGTTAACATGTTAATTGTACCAATATGATGGCAAGTGACTCTTATAAGGTGCAAAGTTACTCTAATATGGTGAGAAGTCACTTACATGATTGATTAGAGCCAAAATGTGGCCTAAAATTGACTTGTAGGAAAGGGGTACCAAGAGGTGGTTAAAGGATGTCTAATTGCATTTACGTGATGTTAACATGTTAATTGTATCAATATATGGGGCAAGTGACTCTTATAGGGTGTAAAGGTACTCTAATATGGTGAACAATGACTTACATGCTTGATTAGAGCCAAAATGTGGAACAAAATTAACTTGTATGAAAGTGGCATTAATAGGTGGTAAAAGGATGTCAAATTGGATGTATATGATGTTAACATGTCAATTGTTGCATATATGGTGGAAAGTGACTCTTATAGGGTGCAAAGTGACTCTAATATGGTGATAAGTGACTAACATGGTTAATTAGAACCAAAATGTGGACCAAAATTGACTTGTATGAATATTGCACTAAGAGGTGGTAAAAGGATTTCTAATTGCATGTACATGATGTTAACATGTTAATTGTACCAATATATGATGGCAAGTGACTCTTATAAGGTGCAAAGTTACTCTAATATGGTGAGAAGTCACTTACATGATTGATTAGAGCCAAAATGTGGCCCAAAATTGACTTGTAGGAAAGGGGTACCAAGAGGTGGTTAAAGGATGTCTAATTGCATTTACGTGATGTTACATGTTAATTGTATCAATATATGGGGCAAGTGACTCTTATAGGGTGTAAAGGTACTCTAATATGTGAACAATGACTTACATGCTTGATTAGAGCCAAAATGTGGAACAAAATTAACTTGTATGAAAGTGGCATTAATAGGTGCTAAAAGGATGTCAAATTGGATGTATATGATGTTAACATGTCAATTGTTGCATATATGGTGGAAAGTGACTCTTATAGGGTGCAAAGTGACTCTAATATGGTGATAAGTGACTAACATGGTTAATTAGAACCAAAATGTGGACCAAAATTGACTTGTATGAATATGGATGGCACTAAGAGGTGGTAAAAGGATTTCTAATTGCATGTACATGATGTTAACATGTTAATTGTACCAATATATGATGGCAAGTGACTCTTATAAGGTGCAAAGTTACTCTAATATGGTGAGAAGTCACTTACATGATTGATTAGAGCCAAAATGTGGCCCAAAATTGACTTGTAGGAAAGGGGTACCAAGAGGTGGTTAAAGGATGTCTAATTGCATTTACGTGATGTTAACATGTTAATTGTATCAATATATGGGGCAAGTGACACTTATAGGGTGTAAAGGTACTCTAATATGTGAACAATGACTTACATGCTTGATTAGAGCCAAAATGTGGAACAAAATTAACTTGTATGAAAGTGGCATTAATAGGTGCTAAAAGGATGTCAAATTGGATGTATATGATGTAAGTCCAAAATTGACTTGTAGGAAAGGGGTACCAAGAGGTGGTTAAAGGATGTCTAATTGCATTTACGTGATGTTGATATGTTAATATGTTAATATGTTTATGTTAATTGTATCAATATATATTAATTGTATCAATATATAGGGTGTAAAGGTACTCTAATATTGTGAACAATGACTTACATGCTTGATTAGAGCCAAATGAGGAACAAAATTAACTTGTATGAAGTGGCATTAATAGGTGCTAAAGGATGTCAAATTGGATGTATATGATGTTAACATGTCAATTGTTGCATATATGCTGAAAAGTGACTCTTATAGGGTGCAAAGTGACGCTAATATGGTGATAAGTGACTAACATGGTTAATTAGAACTAAAATGTGGACCAAAATTGACTTGTATGAATATGGCACTAAGAGGTGGTAAAAGGATTTCTAATTGCATGTACATGATGTTAACATGTTAATTGTACCAATATATGAAGGCAAGTGACTCTTATAAGGTGTAGAGTGAGTCTAATATTGAGAGAAGTCACTTACATAATGATTATAGCCAAAATGTGGCCCAATTGAGTTGTACGAAAGGGGTACCAAGAGGGTTAAAGGATTTCTAATTGTCTGTACATGATGTTAACATGTTAATATATCAATATGTGGTGGCAAGTGACTCTTATAGGGTGCAAAGTGACTCTAATATGGTGAAAGTGACTAACATGGTTATTAGAACCAAAATGTGGACCAAAATTGACTTGTATGAATATGGCACTAAGAGGTGGTAAAAGGATTTCTAATTGCATGTACATGATTTAACATGTTAATTGTACCAATATATGATGGCAAGTGACTCTTATAAGGTGCAAAGTGACTCTAATATGATGAAGTCACATACATGATTGATTAGAGCCAAAATGTGGCCCAAAATTGACTTGTAGGAAAGGGGTACCAAGAGGTGGTTAAAGGATGTCTAATTGCATTTACATGATGTTAATATGTTAATTGTATCAATATATGGGGCAAGTGACTCTTATAGGGTGTAAAGGTACTCTAATATGGTGAACAATGACTTACATGCTTGATTAGAGCCAAAATGTGGAACAAAATTAACTTTATGAAAGTGGCATTAATAGGGGTAAAAGGATGTCAAATTGGATGTATATGATGTTAACATGTCAATTGTTGCATATATGGTGAAAGTGACTCTTATAGGGTGCAAAGTGACTCTAATATGGTGAGAAGTGACTAACATGGTTAATTAGAACCAAAATGTGGACCAAAATTGACTTGTATGAATATGGCACTAAGAGGTGGTAAAAGGATTTCTAATTGCATGACATGATGTTAACATGTTAATTGCCTAATATATGTGGCAAGTGACTCTTATAAGGTGCAAAGTGACTCTAATATGGTGAGAAGTCACTTACATGATTATTAGAGCCAAAATGTGGCCCAAAATTGACTTGTAGGAAAGGGGTACCAAGAGGTGGTTAAAGGATGTCTAATTGCATTTACGTGATGTTAATATGTTAATTGTATCAATATATGGGGCAAGTGACCTTATAGGGTGTAAAGGTACTCAAAGGGTGTAAAGGTACTCTAATATGTGAACATGACTTACATGCTTGATTAGAGCCAAAATGTGGAACAAAATTAACTTGTATGAAAGTGGCATTAATAGGTGGTAAAAGGATGTCAAATTGGATGTATATGATGTTAACATGTCAATTGTTGCATATATGGTGGAAAGTGACTCTTATAGGGTGCAAAGTGACTCTAATATGGTGATAAGTGACTAACATGGTTAATTAGAACCAAAATGTGGACCAAAATTGACTTGTATGAATATGCACTAAGAGGTGGTAAAAGGATTTCTAATTGCATGTACATGATGTTAACATGTTAATTGTACCAATATATGATGGCAAGTGACTCTTATAAGGTGCAAAGTTACTCTAATATGGTGAGAAGTCACTTACATGATTGATTAGAGCCAAAATGTGGCCCAAAATTGACTTGTAGGAAAGGGGTACCAAGAGGTGGTTAAAGGATGTCTAATTGCATTTACGTGATGTTAATATGTTAATTGTATCAATATATGGGGCAAGTGACTTATAGGGTGTAAAGGTACTCTAATATGGAACATGACTTACATGCTTGATTAGAGCCAAAATGTGGAACAAAATTAACTTGTATGAAAGTGGCATTAATAGGTGCTAAAAGGATGTCAAATTGGATGTATATGATGTTAACATGTCAATTGTTGCATATATGGTGGAAAGTGACTCTTATAGGGTGCAAAGTGACTCTAATATGGTGATAAGTGACTAACATGGTTAATTAGAACCAAAATGTGGACCAAAATTGACTTGTATGAATATGGCACTAAGAGGTGGTAAAAGGATTTCTAATTGCATGTACATGATGTTAACATGTTAATTGTACCAATATATGATGGCAAGGGACTCTTATAAGGGTGCAAAGTTACCTCTAATATGGTGAGAAGTCACTTACATGATTGATTAGAGCCAAAATGTGGCCCAAAATTGACTTGTAGGAAAGGGGTACAATGAGGTGGTTATAGGGTGTCTAATTGCATTTACGTGATGTTAATATGTTAATTGTATCAATATATGGGGCAACTGACACTTAGAGGGTGTAAGGTACTCTAATATTGTGAACATGACTTTACATGCGTGATTAGAGCCAAATGTGGAACAAAATTAACTTGTATGAAATGGCATTAATAGTGCTGAAAGGAATGTCAAATTGGATGTATATGATGTTAACATGTCAATTGTTGCATATATGGTGGAAACTGACTTTATAGGGTGCAAAGTGACTCTAATATGGTGGAGTAGAAGTGACGAACATGGTTAATTGAACCAAAATGTGGACCAAAATTGACTTGTATGAATATGTGCACTAAGATGTGTAAAGGATTCTAATTGCATGTACATGATATTAACATGTTAATTGTACAATAATATGATGGCAATTGACTCTTATAAGGTGCAAAGTTACTCTAATATGGTGAGAAGTCACTTACATGATTGATTAGAGCCAAAATGTGGCCCAAAATTGACTTGTAGGAAAGGGGTACCAAGAGGTGGTTAAGGATGTCTAATTGCATTTACGTGATGTTAATGTTAATTGTATCAATATATGGGGCAAGTGACTCTTATAGGGTGTAAAGGTACTCTAATATGTGAACAATGACTTACATGCTTGATTAGAGCCAAAATGTGGAACAAAATTAACTTGTATGAAAGTGGCATTAATTGGTGGTAAAAGGATGTCAAATTGGATGTATATGATGTTAACATGTCAATTGTTGCATATATGGTGGAAAGTGACTCTTATAGGGTGCAAAGTGACTCTAATATGGTGATAAGTGACTAACATGGTTAATTAGAACCAAAATGTGGACCAAAATTGACTTGTATGAATATTGCACTAAGAGGTGGTAAAAGGATTTCTAATTGCATGTACATGATGTTAACATGTTAATTGTACCAATATATGATGGCAAGTGACTCTTATAAGGTGCAAAGTGACTCTAATATGGTGAGAAGTCACTTACATGATTGATTAGAGCCAAAATGTGGCCCAAAATTGACTTATAGGAAAGGGGTACCAAGAGGTGGTTAAAGGATGTCTAATTGCATTTACGTGATGTTAAATGTTAATTGTATCAATATATGGGGCAAGTGACACTTATAGGGTGTAAAGGTACTCTAATATGTGAACAATGACTTACATGCTTGATTAGAGCCAAAATGTGGAACAAAATTAACTTGTATGAAAGTGGCATTAATAGGTAAAAGGATGTCAAATTGGATGTATATGATGTTAACATGTCAATTGTTGCATATATGGTGGAAAGTGACTCTTATAGGGTGCAAAGTGACTCTAATATGGTGAGAAGTGACTAACATGGTTAATTAGAACCAAAATGTGGACCAAAATTGACTTGTATGAATATGGCACTAAGAGGTGGTAAAAGGATTTCTAATTGCATGTACATGATGTTAACATGTTAATTGTACCAATATATGATGGCAAGTGACTCTTATAAGGTGCAAAGTGACTCTAATATGGTGAGAAGTCACTTACATGATTGATTAGAGCCAAAATGTGGCCCAAAATTGACTTGTAGGAAAGGGGTACCAAGAGGTGGTTAAAGGATGTCTAATTGCATTTACGTGATGTTAATATGTTAATTGTATCAATATATGGGGCAAGTGACTCTTATAGGGTGTAAAGGTACTCTAATATGGTGAACAATGACTTACATGCTTGATTAGAGCCAAAATGTGGAACAAAATTAACTTGTATGAAAGTGGCATTAATAGGTGGTAAAAGGATGTCAAATTGGATGTATATGATTTTAACATGTCAATTGTTGCATATGATGTGGAAAGTGACTCTTATAGGGTGCAAAGTGACTCTAATATGGTGATAAGTGACTAACATGGTTAATTAGAACCAAATGTGGACCAAATTGACTTGTATGAATATTGCACTAAGAGGTGGTAAAGGATTTCTAATTGCATGTCAATGATGTAACATGTTAATTGTACCAATAGATGATGGCAAGTGACTCTTATAAGGTGCAAAGTTGATCTAATATGGTGAGAAGTCACTTACATGATTGATTAGAGCCAAAATGTGGCCCAAAATTGACTTGTAGGAAAAGGGGTACCAAGAGGTGGTTAAAGGATGTCTAATTGCCATTTACGTGATGTTAACATGTTAATTGTATCAATATATGGGGCAAGTGACACTTATAGGGTGTAAAGGTACTCTAATATTGTGAACAATGACTTACATGCTTGATTAGAGCCAAAATGTGAAAAAAATTAACTTGTATGAAAGTGGCATTAATAGGTGCTAAAAGGATGTCAAATTGGATGTAGATGATGTTAACATGTCAATTGTTGCATATATGGTGGAAAGTGACTCTTATAGGATGCAAGTGACTCTAATATGGTGGATAAGTGACTAACATGTTATTAGAACCAAAATGTGGACCAAAATTGACTTGTATGAATATTGCACTAAGAGGTGGTAAAAGGATTTCTAATTGCATGTACAAGATGTTAACATGTAATTGTACCAATATATGATGGCAAGTGACTCTTATAAGGTGCAAAAGTTACTCTAATATGGTGAGAAGTCACTTACAATGATTAGAGCCAAAATGTGGCCCAAAATTGACTTGTAGGAAGGGGTACCAAGAGGTGGTTAAAGGATGTCTATTGCATTTACGTGATGTTGACATGTTAATTGTATCAATATATGGGCAAGTGACACTTAGAGGGTGTAAAGGTACTCTAATATTGTGAACAATGACTTACATGCTTGATTAGAGCCAAAATGTGGAACAAAATTAACTTGTATGAAAGTGGCATTAATAGGTGCTAAAAGGATGTCAAATTGGATGTATATGATGTTTAACATGTCAATTGTTGCATATATGGTGGAAAGTGACTCTTATAGGGTGCAAAGTGACTCTAATTGGTGATAAGTGACTAACATGGTTAATTAGAACCAAAATGTGGACCAAAATTGACTTGTATGAATATTGGCACTAAGAGGTGGTAAAAGGATTTCTAATTGCATGTACATGATGTTAATCATGTTTAATTGTACCAATATATGATGGCAAGTGACTCTTATAAGGTGCAAAGTTACTCTAATATGGTGAGAAGTCACTTACATGATTGATTAGAGCCAAAATGTGGCCCAAAATTGACTTGTAGGAAAGGGGTACCAAGAGGTGGTTAAAGGATGTCTAATTGCTTTACGTGATGTTAACATGTTAATTGTATCATATATGGGCAAGTGACACTTATAGGGTGTAAAGGTACTCTAATATTGTGAACAATGACTTACATGCTTGATTAGAGCCAAATGTGGAACAAAAATTAACTTGTATGAAAGTGGCATTAATAGGTGCTAAAAGGATGTCAAAATTGGATGTAATGATGTAAGTCCAAAATTGACTTGTAGGAAAGGGTACCAAGAGGTGGTTAAAGGATGTCTAATTGCATTTACGTGATGTTGATAGTTAATATGTTAATATGTTAATATGTTAATTGTATCAATATATATTAATTGTAATCAATATCAGGTGTAAAGGTACTCTAATATTGTGAACAATGACTTACATGCTTGATTAGAGCCAAAATGAGGAACAAAATTAACTTGTATGAAAGTGGCATTAATAGGTGCTAAAAGGATGTCAAATTGGATGTATATGATGTTAACATGTCAATTGTTGCATATATGCTGAAAAGTGACTCTTATAGGGTGCAAAGGTGACGCTAATATGGTGATAAGTGACTAACATGGTTAATTAGAACTAAATGTGGACCAAAATTGACTTGTATGAATATGGCACTAAGAGGTGGTAAAAGGATTTCTAATTGCATGTACATGATGTTAACATGTAATTGTACCAATATATGAAGGCAAGTGAACTCTTATAAGGTGTAGAGTGAGTCTAATATTGAGAGAAGTCACTTACATAAATGATTATAGCCAAAATGTGGCCCAGAATTGAGTTGTACGAAAGGGGTACCAAGAGGAGGTTAAAGGATTTCTAATTGTCTGTACATGATGTTAACATGTTAATTATATCAATATGTGGTGGCAAGTGACTCTTATAGGGTGCAAAGTGCTCTAATATGGTGAAAAGTGACTAACATGGTTAATTAGAACCAAAATGTGGACCAAAATTGACTTGTATGAATATGGCACTAAGAGGTGGTAAAAGGATTTCTAATTGCATGTACATGATTTTACATGTTAATTGTACCAATATATGATGGCAAGTGACTCTTATAAGGTGCAAAGTGACTCTAATATGATGAGAAGTCACATACATGATTGATTAGAGCCAAAATGTGGCCCAAATTGACTTGTCGGAAAGGGGTACCAAGAGGTGGTTAAAGGATGTCTAATTGCATTTACATGATGTTAATATGTTAATTGTATCAATATATGGGGCAAGTGACTCTTATAGGGTGTAAAGGTACTCTAATATGGTGAACAATGACTTACATGCTTGATTAGAGCCAAAATGTGGAACAAAATTAACTTTATGAAAGTGGCATTAATAGGGGGTAAAAGGATGTCAAATTGGAATGTATATGATGTTAACATGTCAATTGTTGCATATATGCTGAAAAGTGACTCTTATAGGGTGCAAAGTGACTCTAATAGGTGAGAAGTGACTAACATGGTTAATTAGAACCAAAATGTGGACCAAAATTGACTTGTATGAATATGGCACTAAGAGGTGGTAAAATGATTTCTAATTGCATGACATGATGTTAACATGTTAATTGCACTAATATATGCTGGCAAGTGACTCTTATAAGGTGCAAAGTGACTCTAATATGGTGAGAAGTCACTTACATGATTCATTAGAGCCAAAATGTGGCCCAAAATTGACTTGTAGGAAAGGGGTACCAAGAGGTGGTTATAAGGGATGTCTAATTGCATTACGTGATGTTAATATGTTAATTGTATCAATATATGGGGCAAGTGACACTTATAGGGTGTAAAGGTACTCTAATATTGTGAACAATGACTTACATGCTTGATTAGAGCCAAATGTGGAACAAAATTAACTTGTATGAAAGTGGCATTAATAGGTGCTAAAAGGATGTCAAATTGGATGTATATGATGTTAACATGTCAATTGTTGCATATATGGTGGAAAGTGACTCTTATAGGGTGCAAAGTGACTCTAATATGGTGATAAGTGACTAACATGGTTAATTAGAACCAAATGTGGACCAAAATTGACTTGTATGAATATTGCACTAAGAGGTGGTAAAAGGATTTCTAATTGATGTACATGATGTTATCATGTTAATTGTACCAATATATGATGGCAAGTGACTCTTATAAGGTGCAAAGTTACTCTAATATGGTGAGAAGTCACTTACATGATTGATTAGAGCCAAAATGTGGCCCAAAATTGACTTGTAGGAAAGGGGTACCAAGAGGTGGTTAAAGGATGTCTAATTGCATTTACGTGATGTTAATATGTTAATTGTATCAATATATGGGGCAAGTGGCACTTATAGGGTGTAAAGGTACTCTAATATTGTGAACAATGACTTACATGCTTGATTAGAGCCAAAATGAGGAACAAAATTAACTTGTATGAAAGTGGCATTAATAGGTGCTAAAAAGGATGTCAAATTGGATGTATATGATGTTAACATGTCAATTGTTGCATATATGCTGAAAAGTGGACTCTTATAGGGTGCAAAGTGACTCTAATATGGTGATAAGTGACTAACATGGTTAATTAGAACCAAAATGTGGACCAAAATTGACTTGTATGAATATTGCACTAAGAGGTGGTAAAAGGATTTCTAATTGCATGTACATGATGTTAACATGTTAATTGTACCAATATATGATGGCAAGTGACTCTTATAAGGTGCAAAGTTACTCTAATATGGTGAGAAGTCACTTACATGATTGATTAGAGCCAAAATGTGGCCCAAAATTGACTTGTAGGAAAGGGGTACCATGAGGTGGTTAAGGGTGTCTAATTGCATTTACGTGATGTTAATATGTTAATTGTATCAATATATGGGGCAACTGACACTTATAGGGTGTAAAGGTACTCTAATATTGTGAACAATGACTTACATGCTTGATTAGAGCCAAAATGTGGAACAAAATTAACTTGTATGAAAGTGGCATTAATAGGTGCTAAAAGGATGTCAAATTGGATGTATATGATGTTAACATGTCAATTGTTGCATATATGTGGAAACTGACTGTTATAGGGTGGCAAAGTGACTCTAATATGGTGATAAGTGACTAACATGGTTAATTAGAACCAAAATGTGGACCAAAATTGACTTGTATGAATATTGCACTAAGAGGTGGGTAAAAGGATTTCTAATTGCATGTACATGATGTTAACATGTTAATTGTACCAATATATGATGGCATTGACTCTTATAAGGTGCAAAGTTACTCTAATATGGTGAGAAGTCCTTACATGATTGATTAAGCCAAAATGTGGCCCAAAATTGACTTGTAGGAAAGGGGTACCAAGAGGTGGTTAAAGGATGTCTAATTGCATTTACGTGATGTTAATATGTTAATTGTATCAATATATGGGGCAAGTGACACTTATAGGGGTGTAAGGTACTCTAATATTGTGAACAATGACTTAACATGCTTGATTAGAGCCAAAATGTGGAACAAAATTAACTTGTATGAAAGTGGCATTAATAGGTTCTAAAAGGATGTCAAATTGGATGTATATGATGTTAACATGTCAATTGTTGCATATATGGTGGAAAGTGACTCTTATAGGGTGCAAAGTGACTCTAATATGGTGATAAGTGACTAACATGGTTAATTAGAACCAAAATGTGGACCAAAATTGACTTGTATGAATATTGCACTAAGAGGTGGTAAAAGGATTTCTAATTGCATGTACATGATATTAACATGTTAATTGTACCAATATATGATGGCAATTGACTCTTATAAGGTGCAAAATGAGGAACAAAATTAACTTGTATGAAAGTGGCATTAATAGGTGCTAAAAGGATGTCAAATTGGATGTATATGATGTTAACATGTCAATTGTTGCATATATGGTGGAAAGTGACTGTTATAGGGTGCAAAGTGACTCTAATATGGTGATAAGTGACTAATATGGTTAATTAGAACCAAAATGTGGACCAAAATTGACTTGTATGAATATTGCACTAAGAGGTGGTAAAAGGATTTCTAATTGCATGTACATGATGTTAACATGTTAATTGTACCAATATATGATGGCAAGTGACTCTTATAAGGTGCAAAGTACTCTAATATGGTGAGAAGTCACTTACATGATTGATTAGAGCCAAAATGTGGCCCAAAATTGACTTGTAGGAAAGGGGTACCAAGAGGTGGTTAAAGGATGTCTAATTGCATTTACGTGATGTTAATATGTTAATTGTATCAATATATGGGGCAAGTGACCTTATAGGGTGTAAAGGTACTCTAATATGTGAACAATGACTTACATGCTTGATTAGAGCCAAAATGTGGAACAAAATTAACTTGTATGAAAGTGGCATTAATAGGTGGTAAAAGGATGTCAAATTGGATGTATATGATGTTAACATGTCAATTGTTGCATATATGGTGGAAAGTGACTCTTATAGGGTGCAAAGTGACTCTAATATGGTGATAAGTGACTAACATGGTTAATTAGAACCAAAATGTGGACCAAAATTGACTTGTATGAATATGGCACTAAGAGGTGGTAAAAGGATTTCTAATTGCATGTACATGATGTTAACATGTTAATTGTAGATATGATGGCAAGTGACTCTTATAAGGTGCAAAGTGACTCTAATATGGTGAGAAGTCACTTACATGATTGATTAGAGCCAAAATGTGGCCCAAAATTGACTTGTAGGAAAGGGGTACCAAGAGGTGGTTAAAGGATGTCTAATTGCATTTACGTGATGTTAATATGTTAATTGTATCAATATATGGGGCAAGTGACTCTTATAGGGTGTAAAGGTACTCTAATATGGTGAACAATGACTTACATGCTTGATTAGAGCCAAAATGTGGAACAAAATTAACTTGTATGAAAGTGGCATTAATAGGTGGTAAAAGTCAAATTGGATGTATATGATGTTAACATGTCAATTGTTGCATATATGGTGGAAAGTGACTCTTATAGGGTGCAAAGTGACTCTAATATGGTGATAAGTGACTAACATGGTTAATTAGAACCAAAATGTGGACCAAAATTGACTTGTATGTATCTAAGAGGTGGTAAAAGGATTTCTAATTGCATGTACATGATGTTAACATGTTAATTGTACCAATATATGATGGCAAGTGACTCTTATAAGGTGCAAAGTGACTCTAATATGGTGAGAAGTCACTTACATGATTGATTAGAGCCAAAATGTGGCCCAAAATTGACTTGTAGGAAAGGGGTACCAAGAGGTGGTTAAAGGATGTCTAATTGCATTTACGTGATGTTAATATGTTAATTGTATCAATATATGGGGCAAGTGACCTTATAGGGTGTAAAGGTACTCTAATATGTGAACAATGACTTACATGCTTGATTAGAGCCAAAATGTGGAACAAAATTAACTTGTATGAAAGTGGCATTAATAGGTGGTAAAAGGATGTCAAATTGGATGTATATGATGTTAACATGTCAATTGTTGCATATATGGTGGAAAGTGACTCTTATAGGGTGCAAAGTGACTCTAATATGGTGATAAGTGACTAACATGGTTAATTAGAACCAAAATGTGGACCAAAATTGACTTGTATGAATATGCACTAAGAGGTGGTAAAAGGATTTCTAATTGCATGTACATGATTTAACATGTTAATTGTACCAATATATGATGGCAAGTGACTCTTATAAGGTGCAAAGTGACTCTAATATGGTGAGAAGTCACTTACATGATTGATTAGAGCCAAAATGTGGCCCAAAATTGACTTGTAGGAAAGGGGTACCAAGAGGTGGTTAAAGGATGTCTAATTGCATTTACGTGATGTTAATTGTATCAATATATGGGGCAAGTGACTCTTATAGGGTGTAAAGGTACTCTAATATGGTGAACAATGACTTACATGCTTGATTAGAGCCAAAATGTGGAACAAAATTAACTTGTATGAAAGTGGCATTAATAGGTGGTAAAAGGATGTCAAATTGGATGTATATGATGTTAACATGTCAATTGTTGCATATATGGTGGAAAGTGACTCTTATAGGGTGCAAAGTGACTCTAATATGGTGATAAGTGACTAACATGGTTAATTAGAACCAAAATGTGGACCAAAATTGACTTGTATGAATATGGCACTAAGAGGTGGTAAAAGGATTTCTAATTGCATGTACATGATGTTAACATGTTAATTGTACCAATATATGATGGCAAGTGACTCTTATAAGGTGCAAAGTGACTCTAATATGGTGAGAAGTCACTTACATGATTGATTAGAGCCAAAATGTGGCCCAAAATTGACTTGTAGGAAAGGGGTACCAAGAGGTGGTTAAAGGATGTCTAATTGCATTTACGTGATGTTAATATGTTAATATATATATGGGGCAAGTGACTCTTATAGGGTGTAAAGGTACTCTAATATGGTGAACAATGACTTACATGCTTGATTAGAGCCAAAATGTGGAACAAAATTAACTTGTATGAAAGTGGCATTAATAGGTGGAAAAGGATGTCAAATTGGATGTATATGTTAACATGTCAATTGTTGCATATATGGTGGAAAGTGACTCTTATAGGGTGCAAAGTGACTCTAATATGGTGAAGTGACTAACATGGTTAATTAGAACCAAAATGTGGACCAAAATTGACTTGTATGAATATGCACTAAGAGGTGGTAAAAGGATTTCTAATTGCATGTACATGATGTTAACATGTTAATTGTACCAATATATGATGGCAAGTGACTCTTATAAGGTGCAAAGTGACTCTAATATGGTGAGAAGTCACTTACATGATTGATTAGAGCCAAAATGTGGCCCAAAATTGACTTGTAGGAAAGGGGTACCAAGAGGGTTAAAGGATGTCTAATTGCATTTACGTGATGTTAATATGTTAATTGTATCAATATATGGGGCAAGTGACACTTATAGGGTGTAAAGGTACTCTAATATGGTGAACAATGACTTACATGCTTGATTAGAGCCAAAATGTGGAACAAAATTAACTTGTATGAAAGTGGCATTAATAGGTGGTAAAAGGATGTCAAATTGGATGTATATGATGTTAACATGTCAATTGTTGCATATATGGTGGAAAGTGACTCTTATAGGGTGCAAAGTGACTCTAATATGGTGATAAGTGACTAACATGGTTAATTAGAACCAAAATGTGGACCAAAATTGACTTGTATGAATATGGCACTAAGAGGTGGTAAAAGGATTTCTAATTGCATGTACATGATGTTAACATGTTAATTGTACCAATATATGATGGCAAGTGACTCTTATAAGGTGCAAAGTGACTCTAATATGGTGAGAAGTCACTTACATGATTGATTAGAGCCAAAATGTGGCCCAAAATTGACTTGTAGGAAAGGGGTACCAAGAGGTGGTTAAAGGATGTCTAATTGCATTTACGTGATGTTAATATGTTAATTGTATCAATATATGGGGCAAGTGACTTATAGGGTGTAAAGGTACTCTAATATGGTGAACATGACTTACATGCTTGATTAGAGCCAAAATGTGGAACAAAATTAACTTGTATGAAAGTGGCATTAATAGGTGGTAAAAGGATGTCAAATTGGATGTATATGATGTTAACATGTCAATTGTTGCATATATGGTGGAAAGTGACTCTTATAGGGTGCAAAGTGACTCTAATATGGTGATAAGTGACTAACATGGTTAATTAGAACCAAAATGTGGACCAAAATTGACTTGTATGTATCTAAGAGGTGGTAAAAGGTTTTCTAATTGCATGTACATGATGTTAACATGTTAATTGTACCAATATATGATGGCAAGTGACTCTTATAAGGTGCAAAGTGACTCTAATATGGTGAGAAGTCACTTACATGATTGATTAGAGCCAAAATGTGGCCCAAAATTGACTTGTAGGAAAGGGTACCAAGAGGTGGTTAAAGGATGTCTAATTGCATTTACGTGATGTTAATATGTTAATTGTATCAATATGGGGCAAGTGACACTTATAGGTGTAAAGGTACTCTATATTGTGAACAATGACTTACATGCTTGATTAGAGCCAAAATGTGGAACAAAATTAACTTGTATGAAAGTGGCATTAATAGGTGGTAAAGGATGTCAATTGGATGTATATGATGTTAACATGTCAATTGTTGCATATATGGTGGAAAGTGACTCTTATAGGGTGCAAAGTGACTCTAATATGGGATAAGTGACTAACATGGTTTAATTAGAACCAAAATGTGGACCAAAATTGACTTGTATGAATATGGCACTAAGAGGTGGTAAAAGGATTTCTAATTGCATGTACATGATGTTAACATGTTAATTGTACCAATATATGATGGCAAGTGACTCTTATAAGGTGCAAAGTGACTCTAATATGGTGAGAGTCACTTACATGATTGATTAGAGCCAAAATGTGGCCCAAAATGACTTGTAGGAAAGGGGTACCAAGAGGTGGTTAAAGGATGTCTAATTGCATTTACGTGGATGTTACTATGTTAATTGTATCAATATATGGGGCAAGTGACACTTATAGGGTGTAAGGTACTCTAATATGGTGGAACAATGACTTACATGCTTGATTAGAGCCAAAATGTGGAACAAAATTAACTTGTATGAAAGTGCATTAATAGGTGGCTAAAAGGATGTCAAATTGGATGTATATGATGTTAACATGTCAATTGTTGCATATATGTGGAAAGTGACTCTTATAGGGTGCAAAGTGACTCTAATATGGTGATAAGTGACTACATGGTTAATTAGAACCAAAATGTGGACCAAAATTGACTTGTATGAATATTGCACTAAGAGGTGGTAAAATGATTTCTAATTGCATTACATGATGTTAACATGTTAATTGTACCAATATATGATGGCAAGTGACTCTTATAAGGGTGCAAAGTGACTCTAATATGGTGAGAAGTCACTTACATGATTGATTAGAGCCAAAATGTGGCCCAAAATTGACTTGTAGGAAAGGGGTACCAAGAGGTGGTTAAAGGATGTCTAATTGCATTTACGTGATGTTAATATGTAATTGTATCAATATATGGGGCCAAGTGACACTTATAGGGTGTAAAGGTACTCTAATATGTGAACAATGACTTACATGCTTGATTAGAGCCAAAATGTGGAACAAAATTAACTTGTATGAAAGTGGCATTAATAGGTGCTAAAAAGGATGTCAAATTGGATGGATATGATGTTAACATGTCAATTGTTGCATATATGGTGGAAAGTGCCTCTTATAGGGTGCAAAGTGACTCTAATATGGTGATAAGTGACTAACATGGTTAATTAGAACCAAAATGTGGACCAAAATTGACTTGTATGAATATGGCACTAAGAGGTGGTAAAGGATTTCTAATTGCATGTACATGATGTTACATGTTAATTGTACCAATATATGATGGCAAGTGACTCTTATAAGGTGCAAAGTTACTCTAATATGGTGAGAAGTCACTTACATGATTGATTAGAGCCAAAATGTGGCCCAAATTGACTTGTAGGAAAGGGGTACCAAGAGGTGGTTAAGGAATGTCTAATTGCATTTACGTGATGTTAATATGTTAATTGTATCAATATATGGGGCAAGTGGACACTTATAGGGTGTAAAGGTACTCTAATATTGTGAACAATGACTTACATGCTTGATTAGAGCCAAAATGAGGAACAAAAGTAACTTGTATGAAAGTGGCATTAATAGGTGCTAAAAGGATGTCAAATTGGATGTATATGATGTTAACATGTCAATTGTTGCATATATGGTGGAAAGTGACTCTTATAGGGTGCAAAGTGACTCTAATATGGTGATAAGTGACTAACATGGTTTAATTAGAACCAAAATGTGGACCAAAATTGACTTGTATGAATATTGCACTAAGAGGTGGTAAAAGGATTTCTAATTGCATGTACATGATGTTAACATGTTAATTGTACCAATATATGATGGCAAGTGACTCTTATAAGGTGCAAGTTACTCTAATATGGTGAGAAGTCACTTACATGATTGATTAGAGCCAAAATGTGGCCCAAAATTGACTTGTAGGAAAGGGGTACCATGAGGTGGTTATAGGGTGTCTAATTGCATTTACGTGATGTTAATATGTTAATTGTATCAATATATGGGGCAACTGACACTTATAGGGTGTAAAGGTACTCTAATATGTGAACAATGACTTACATGCTTGATTAGAGCCAAAATGTGGAACAAAATTAACTTGTATGAAAGTGGCATTAATAGGTGCTAAAAGGATGTCAAATTGGATGTATATGAGTTAACATGTCAATTGTTGCATATATGGTGAAAGTGACTCTTATAGGGTGCAAAGTGACTCTAATATGGTGAGTAAGGGACTAACATGGTTAATTAGAACCAAAATGTGGACCAAAATTGACTTGTATGAATATTGCACTAAGAGGTGGTAAAAGGATTTCTAATTGCATGTACATGATGTTAACATGTTAATTGTACATATATATGATGGCAAGTGACTCTTATAAGGTGCAAAGTTACTCTAATATGGTGAGAAGTCACTTACATGATTGATTAGAGCCAAAAATGTGGCCCAAAATTGACTTGTAGGAAAGGGGTACCAAGAGGTGGTTAAAGGGATGTCTAATGCATTTACGTGATGTTAATATGTTAATTGTATCAATATATGTGGCAAGTGACACTTATAGGGTGTAAAGGTACTCTAATATTGGGAACAATGACTTACATGCTTGATTAGAGCCAAAATGTGGAACAAAATTAACTTGTAATGAAAGTGGCATTAATAGGTGCTAAAAGGATGTCAAATTGGATGTATATGATGTTAACATGTCAATTGTTGCATATATGGTGGAAAGTGACTCTTATAGGGTGCAAAGTGACTCTAATATGGTGATAAGTGACTAACATGGTTAAGTAGAACCAAAATTGGACCAAAATTGACTTGTATGAATATTGCACTAAGAGGTGGTAAAGGATTTCTAATTGCATGTACATGATAGTTAACATGTTAATTGTACCAATATATGATGGCAATTGACTCTTATAAGGTGCAAAGTTACTCTAATATGGTGAGAAGTCACTTACATGATTGATTAGAGCCAAAATGTGGCCCAAAATTGACTTGTAGGAAAGGGGTACCAAGAGGTGGTTAAAGGATGTCTAATTGCATTTACGTGATGTTAATATGTTAATTGTATCAATTATGGGGCAAGTGACATCTTATAGGGTGTAAAGGTTACTCTAATATTGTGAACAATTGACTTACATGCTTTGATTAGAGCCAAAATGGGGAACAAAATTAACTTGTATGAAAGTGGCATTAATAGGTGGCTAAAAGGATGTCAAATTGGAGTATATGATGTATAACATGTCAATTGTTGCATATATGGTGGAAAGTGACTCTTATTAGGGTGGCAAAGTGACTCTAATATGGTGATAAGTGACTAACATGGTTAATTAGAACCAAAATGTGGACCAAAATTGACTTGTATGAATATTGCACTAAGAGGTGGTAAAAGGATTTCTAATTGCATGTACATGATATTAACATGTTAATTGTACCAATATATGATGGCAAGTGACTCTTATAAGGTGCAAAGTGACTCTAATATGGTGAGAAGTCACTTACATGATTGATTAGAGCCAAAATGTGGCCCAAATTGACTTGTAGGAAAGGGGTACCAAGAGGTGGGTAAAGGATGTCTAATTGCATTTACGTGATGTTAATATGTTAATTGTATCAATATATGGGGCAAGTGACACTTATAGGGTGTAAAGGTACTCTAATATTGTGAACAATGACGTACATGCTTGATTAGAGCCAAAATGTGGAACAAAATTAACTTGTATGAAAGTGGCATTAATAGGTGCTAAAAGGATGTCAAATTGGATGTATATGATGTTAACATGTCAATTGTTGCATATGGTGGAAAGTGACTCTTATAGGGTGCAAAGTGACTCTAATATGGTGATAAGTGACTAACATGGTTAATTAGAACCAAATGTGGACCAAAATTGACTTGTATGAATATTGCACTAAGATGTGGTAAAAGGATTTCCTAATTGCATGTACATGATGTTATACATGTTAATTGTACCAATATATGATGGCAAGTGACTCTATAAGGTGCAAAGTTACTCTAATATGTGAGAAGTCACTTACATGATTGATTAGAGCCAAAATGTGGCCCAAAATTGACTTGTAGGAAAGGGGTACCAAGAGGTGGTTTAAAGGATGTCTAATTGCATTTACGTGATGTTACATGTTAATTGTATCAATATATGGGGCAAGTGACACTTATAGGGTGTAAAGGTACTCTAATATTGTGAACAATGACTTACATGCTTGATTAGAGCCAAAATGTGGAACAAAATTAACTTGTATGAAAGTGGCATTAATAGGTGCTAAAAGGATGTCAAATTGGATGTATATGATGTTAACATGTCAATTGTTGCATATATGGTGGAAAGTGATCTTATAGGGTGCAAAGTGACTCTAATATGGTGATAAGTGACTAACATGGTTAATTAGAACCAAAATGTGGACCAAAATTGACTTGTATGAATATTGCACTAAGAGGTGGTAAAAGGATTTCTAATTGATGTACATGATGTTATCATGTTAATTGTACCAATATATGATGGCAAGTGACTCTTATAAGGTGCAAAGTTACTCTAATATGGTGAGAAGTCACTTACATGATTGATAGAGCCAAAATGTGGCCCAAAATTGACTTGTAGGAAAGGGGTACCAAGAGGTGGTTAAAGGATGTCTAATTGCATTTACGTGATGTTAACATGTTAATTGTATCAATATATGGGGCAAGTGACTCTTATAGGGTGTAAAGGTACTCTAATATGTGAACAATGACTTACATGCTTGATTAGAGCCAAAATGTGGAACAAAATTAACTTGTATGAAAGTGGCATTAATAGGTGTAAAAGGATGTCAAATTGGATGTATATGATGTAAGTCAAATTGACTTGTAGGAAAGGGGTACCAAGAGGTGGTTAAAGGATGTCTAAATTGTGTACGTGATGATGTATGTAATATTTAATATGTTAATTGTATCAATATATAAATTGTATCAAATCATATAGGGTGTAAAGGTACTCTAATATTGTGAACAATGACTTCATGCTTGGATTAGAGCCAAAATGAGAGGAACAAAATTAACTTGTATGAAAGTGGCATAATAGGTGCTAAAAGGATGTCAAATTGGATGTATATGATGTTAACATGTCAATTGTTGCATATATGCTGTGAATAAAGTGACTCTTATAGGGTGCAAAGTGACGCTAATATGGTTGAATAAGTGACTAACATGGTTAATTAGAACTAAATGTGGACCAAAATTGACTTGTATGAATATGGCACTAAGAGGGGTGGTAAAAGGATTTCTAATTGCATGTACATGATGTTAACATGTTAATTGTACAAATATATGTAAGGCAAGTGACTCTTATAAGTGTGTAGAGTGAGTCTAATATGAGAGAAGTCACTTACATAAAATGATTATAGGCCAAAATGTGGGCATCCCAGAATGAGTTGTACGAAAGGGGTACCAAGCAGGAGGTTTAAAGGATTTCTAATTGTCTGTACATGATGTTAACATGTTATTATATCAATATGTGGTGGCAAGTGACTTTATAGGGTGCAAAAGTGACTCATAATATGGTGAAACAGTGATAACATGGTTAATTAGAACCAAAATGTGGACCCAAAATTGACTTGTATGAATATGGCACTAAGAGGTGGTAAAAGGATTTCTAATTGCATGTACATGATATTTAACATGTTAATTGTACCAATATATGATGGCAAGTGACTCTTATAAGGTGCAAAGTGACTCTAATATGATGAGAAGTCACATTACATGATTGATTAGAGCCAAAATGTGGCCCAAAATTGACTTGTAGGAAAGGGGTACCAAGAGGTGGTTAAAGGATGTCTAATTGCATTTACATGATTTAATATGTTAATTGTATCAATATATGGGGCAAGTGACTCTTATAGGGTGTAAAGGTACTCTAATATGGTGAACAATGACTTACATGCTTGATTAGAGCCAAAATGTGGAACAAAATTAACTTTTATGAAAGTGGCATTAATAGGGGTTAAAAGGATGTCAAATTGGATGTATATGATGTTAACATGTCAATTGTTGCATATATGGTGGAAAAGTGACTCTTATAGGGTGCAAAGTGACTCTAATATGGTGAGAAGTGACTAACATGGTTAATTAGAACCAAAATGTGGACCAAAATTGACTTGTATGAATATTGCACTAAGAGGTGGTAAAAGGATTTCTAATTGCATGTACATGATGTTAACATGTTAATTGTACCAATATATGATGGCAAGTGACTCTTATAAGGTGCAAAGTGACTCTAATATGGTGAGAAGTCACTTACATGATTGATTAGAGCCAAAATGTGGCCCAAAATTGACTTATAGGAAAGGGGTACCAAGAGGTGGTTAAAGGATGTCTAATTGCATTTACGTGATGTTAATATGTTAATTGTATCAATATATTGGGGCAAGTGACACTTATAGGGTGTAAAGGTACTCTAATATTGTGAACAATGACTTACATGCTTGATTAGAGCCAAAATGTGGAACAAAATTAACTTGTATGAAAGTGGCATTAATAGGTGCTAAAAGGATGTCAAATTGGATGTATATGATGTTAACATGTCAATTGTTGCATATATGGTGGAAAGTGACTCTTATAGGGTGCAAAGTGACTCTAATATGGTGATAAGTGACTAACATGGTTAATTAGAACCAAAATGTGGACCAAAATTGACTTGTATGAATATTGCACTAAGAGGTGGTAAAAGGATTTCTAATTGGATGTACATGATGTTATCATGTTAATTGTACCAATATATGATGGCAAGTGACTCTTATAAGGTGCAAAGTTACTCTAATATGGTGAGAAGTCACTTACATGATTGATTAGAGCCAAAATGTGGCCCAAAATTGACTTGTAGGAAAGGGGTACCAAGAGGTGGTTAAAGGATGTCTAATTGCATTTACGTGATGTTAATATGTTAATTGTATCAATATATGGGGGCAAGTGGACACTTATAGGGTGTAAAGGTACTCTAATATTGTGAACAATGACTTACATGCTTGATTAGAGCCAAAATGAGGAACAAAATTAACTTGTATGAAAGTGGCATTAATAGGTGCTAAAAGGATGTCAAATTGGATGTATATGATGTTAACATGTCAATTGTTGCATATATGCTGAAAAGTGACTCTTATAGGGTGCAAAGTGACTCTAATATGGTGATAAGTGACTAACATGGTTAATTAGAACCAAATGTGGACCAAAATTGACTTGTATGAATATTGCACTAAGAGGTGGTAAAAGGATTTCTAATTGCATGTACATGATGTTAACATGTTAATTGTACCAATATATGATGGCAAGTGACTCTTATAAGGTGCAAAGTTACTCTAATATGGTGAGAAGTCACTTACATGATTGATTAGAGCCAAATGTGGCCCAAAATTGACTTGTAGGAAAGGGGTACCAAGAGGTGGTTATAGGATGTCTAATTGCATTTACGTGATGTTAATATGTTAATTGTATCAATATATGGGGCAACGTGACACTTATAGGGTGTAAAGGTACTCTAATATTGTGAACAATGACTTACATGCTTGATTAGAGCCAAAATGTGGAACAAAATTAACTTGTATGAAAGTGGCATTAATAGGTGCTAAAAGGATGTCAAATTGGATGTATATGATGTTAACATGTCAATTGTTGCATATATGGTGGAAAGTGACTGCTTATAGGGTGCAAAGTGACTCTAATATGGTGGATAAGTGACTAACATGGTTAATTAGAACCAAAATGTGGACCAAATTGACTTGTATGAATATTGCACTAAGAGGTGGTAAAAGGATTTCTAATTGCATGTACATGATATTAACATGTTAATTGTACCAATATATGATGGCAATTGACTCTTATAAGGTGCAAAGTTACTCTAATATGGTGAGAAGTCACTTACATGATTGATTAGAGCCAAAATGTGGCCCAAAATTGACTTGTAGGAAAGGGGTACCAAGAGGTGGTTAAAGGATGTCTAATTGCATTTACGTGATGTTAATATGTTAATTGTATCAATATATGGGGCAAGTGACACTTATAGGGTGTAAAGGTACTCTAATATTGTGAACAATGACTTACATGCTTGATTAGAGCCAAAATGTGGAACAAAATTAACTTGTATGAAAGTGGCATTAATAGGTTCTAAAAGGATGTCAAATTGGATGTATATGATGTTAACATGTCAATTGTTTGCATATATGGTGGAAAGTGACTCTTATAGGGTTGCAAAGTGACTCTAATATGGTGATAAGTGACTAACATGGTTAATTAGAACCAAAATGTGGACCAAAATTGACTTGTATGAATATTGCACTAAGAGGTGGTAAAAGGATTTCTAATTGCATGTACATGATATTAACATGTTAATTGTACCAATATATGATGGCAATTGACTCTTATAAGGTGCAAAGTTACTCTAATATGGTGAGAAGTCACTTACATGATTGATTAGAGCCAAAATGTGGCCCAAAATTGACTTGTAGGAAAGGGGTACCAAGAGGTGGTTAAAGGATGTCTAATTGCATTTACGTGATGTTAATATGTTAATTGTATCAATATATGGGGCAAGTGACACTTATAGGGTGTAAAGGTACTCTAATATTGTGAACAATGACTTACATGCTTGATTAGAGCCAAAATGTGGAACAAAATTAACTTGTATGAAAGTGGCATTAATAGGTTCCTAAAAGGATGTCAAATTGGATGTATATGATGTTAACATGTCAATTGTTGCATATATGGTGTAAAGTGACTCTTATAGGGTGCAAAGTGACTCTAATATGGTGAGAAGTGACTAACATGGTTAATTAGAACCAAAATGTGGACCAAAATTGACTTGTATGAATATTGCACTAAGAGGTGGTAAAAGGAATTCTAATTGCATGTACATGATGTTAACATGTTAATTGTACCAATAATTGATGGCAAGTGACTCTTATAAGGTGCAAAGTTACTCTAATAGGGTGAGAAGTCACTTACATGATTGATTAGAGCCAAAATGTGGCCCAAAATTGACTTGTAGGAAAGAGGGTACCAAGAGGTGGTTAAAGGATGTCTAATTGCATTTACGTGATGTTAATATGTTAATTGTATCAATATATGGGGCAAGTGACTCTTATAGGGTGTAAAGGTTCTCTAATATGGTGAACAATGACTTACATGCTTGATTAGAGCCAAAATGTGGAACAAAATTAACTTGTATGAAAGTGCATTAATAGGTGGTAAAAGGATGTCAAATTGGATGTATATGATGTTAACATGTCAATTGTTGCATATATGGTGGAAAGTGACTCTTATAGGGTGCAAAGTGACTCTAATATGGTGATAAGTGACTAACATGGTTAATTAGAACCAAAATGTGGACCAAAATTGACTTGTATGAATATTGCACTAAGAGGTGGTAAAAGGATTTCTAATTGCATGTACATGATGTTAACATGTTAATTGTACCAATATATGATGGCAAGTGACTCTTATAAGGTGCAAAGTTACTCTAATATGGTGAGAAGCACTTACATGATTGATTAGAGCCAAAATGTGGCCCAAAATTGACTTGTAGGAAAAGGGGTACCAAGAGGTGGTTAAAGGATGTCTAATTGCATTTACGTGATGTTAATATGTTAATTGTATCAATATATGGGCAAGTGACACTTATAGGGTGTAAAGGTACTCTAATATTGTGAACAATGACTTACATGCTTGATTAGAGCCAAAATGTGGAACAAAATTAACTTGTATGAAAGTGGCATTAATAGGTGCTAAAAGGATGTCAAATTGGATGTATATGATGTTAACATGTCAATTGTTGCATATATGGTGGAAAGTGGACTCTTATAGGATGCAAAGTGACTCTAATATGGTGATAAGTGACTAACATGGTTAATTAGAACCAAAATGTGGACCAAAATTGACTTGTATGAATATTGCCACTAAGAGGTGGTAAAAGGATTTCTAATTGCATGTACAATGATGTTAACATGTTAATTGTACCAATATATGATGGCAAGTGACTCTTATAAGGTGCAAAGTTACTCTAATATGTGAGAAGTCACTTACATGATTTAGAGCCAAAATGTGGCCCAAAATTGACTTGTAGGAAAGGGGTACCAAGAGGTGGTTAAAGGATGTCTAATTGCATTTACGTGATGTTATGACATGTTAATTGTATCAATATATGGGGCAAGTGACACTATAGGGTGTAAAGGTACTCTAATATTGTGAACAATGACTTACATGCTTGATTAGAGCCAAAATGTGAACAAAATTAACTTGTATGAAAGTGGCATTAATAGGTGCTAAAAGGATGTCAAATTGGATGTATATGATGTTAACATGTCAATTGTTGCATATATGGTGGAAGAGTGACTCTTATAGGGTGCAAAGTGACTCTAATATGGTGATAAGTGACTAACATGGTTTAATTAGAACCAAAATGTGGACCAAAATTGACTTGTATGAAATATTGCACTAAGAGGTGGTAAAAGGATTTCTATTGCATGTACATGATGTTATCATGTTAATTGTACCAATATATGATGGCAAGTGACTCTTATAAGGTGCAAAGTGACTCTAATATGGTGAGAAGTCACTTACATGATTGATTAGAGCCAAAATGTGGCCCAAAATTGACTTGTAGGAAAGGGGTACCAAGAGGTGGTTAAAGGATGTCTAATTGCATTACGTTGATGTTAACATGTTAATTGTATCAATATATGGGGCAAGTGACAACTTATAGGGTGTAAAGGTACTCTAATATTGTGAACAATGACTTACAGGCTTGATTAGAGCCAAAATGTGGAACAAATTAACTTGTATGAAAGTGGCATTAATAGGTGCTAAAAGGATGTCAAATTGGATGTATATGATGTAAGTCCAAAATTGACTTGTAGGAAAGGGGGTACCAAGAGGTGGTTAAAGGATGTCTAATTGCATTTACGTGATGTTGATATGTTAATATGTTAATATGTTAATATGTTAATTGTATCAATATATATTAATTGTATCAATATATAGGGTGTAAAGGTACTCTAATATTGGAACAATGACTTACATGCTTGATTAGAGCCAAAATGAGGAACAAAATTAACTTGTATGAAAGTGGCAATTAATAGGTGCTAAAAGGATGTCAAATTGGATGTATATGATGTTAACATGTCAATTGTTGCATATATGCTGAAAGGGACTCTTATAGGGTGCAAAGTGACGCTAATATGGTGATAAGTGACTAACATGGTTAATTAGAACTAAAATGTGGACCAAAATTGACTTGTATGAATATGGCACTAAGAGGTGGTAAACGGATTTCTAATTGCATGTACATGATGTTAACATGTTAATTGTACCAATATATGAAGGCAAGTGACTCTTATAAGGTGTAGAGTGAGTCTAATATTGAGAGACGTCACTTACATAAATGATTATAGCCAAAATGTGGCCCAGAAATTGAGTTGTACGAAAGGCGGGTACCAAGAGGAGGTTAAAGGATTCTAATTGTCTGTACATGATGTTAACATGTTAATATATCAATATGTGGTGGGCAAGTGACTCTTATAGGGTGCAAGTGACTCTAATATGGTGTGAAAAGTGACTAACATGGTTAATTACGAACCAAAATGTGGACCAAAATTGACTTGTATGAATATGGCACTAAGAGGTGGTAAAGGATTTCTAATTGCATGTACATGATTTTAACATGTTAATTGTACCAATATATGATGGCAAGTGACTCTTATAAGGTGCAAAGTGACTCTAATATGATGAGAAGTCACATACATGATTGATTAGAGCCAAAATGTGGCCCAAAATTGACTTGTCGGAAAGGGGTACCAAGAGGTGGTTAAAGGATGTCTAATTGCATTTACATGATGTTAATATGTTAATTGTATCAATATATGGGGCAAGTGACTCTTATAGGGTGTAAAGGTACTCTAATATGGTGAACAATGACTTACATGCTTGATTAGAGCCAAAATGTGGAACAAAATTAACTTTTATGAAAGTGCATTAATAGGGGGTAAAAGGATGTCAAATTGGATGTATATGATGTTAACATGTCAATTGTTGCATATATGCTGAAAAGTGACTCTTATAGGGTGCAAAGTGACTCTAATATGGTGAGAAGTGACTACATGGTTAATTAGAACCAAAATGTGGACCAAAATTGACTTGTATGAATATGGCACTAAGAGGTGGTAAATGATTTCTAATTGCAATGACATGATGTTAACATGTTAATTGCACCTAATATATGATGGCAAGTGACTCTTATAAGGTGCAAAGTGACTCTAATATGGTGAGAAAGTCACTTACATGATTCATTAGAGCCAAAATGTGGCCCAAAATTGACTTGTAGGAAAGGGGTACCAAGAGGGTGGTTTAAAGGATGTCTAATTGCATTTACGTGATGTTAATATGTTAATTGTATCAATATGGGGCAAGTGACACTTATAGGGTGTAAAGGTACTCTAATATTGTGAACAATGACTTACATGCGTGATTAGAGCCCAAAATGTGGAACAAAATTAACTTGTATGAAAGTGGCATTAATAGGTGCTAAAAGGATGTCAAATTGGATGATATGATGTTAACATGTCAATTGTTGCATATATGGTGGAAAGTGACTCTTATAGGGTGCAAAGTGACTCTAATATGGTGATAAGTGACTAACATGGTTTAATTAGAACCAAAATGTGGACCAAAATTGACTTGTATGAATATTGCACTAAGAGGTGGTAAAGGATTTCTAATTGGATGTACATGATGTTATCATGTTAATTGTACCAATATATGATGGCAAGTGACTTCTTATAAGGTGCAAAGTTACTCTATATGGTGAGAAGTCACTTACATGATTGATTAGAGCCAAAATGTGGCCCAAAATTGACTTGTAGGAAAGGGGTACAAGAGGGGTAAAGGATGTCTAATTGCATTACGTGATGTTAATATGTTAATTGTATCAATATATGGGGCAAGTGGCACTTATAGGGTGTAAAGGTTACTCTAATATTGTGAACAATGACTTACATGCTTGATTAGAGCCAAAATGAGGAACAAAATTAACTTGTATGAAAGTGGCATTAATAGGTGCTAAAAGGATGTCAAATTGGATGTATATGATGTTAACATGTCAATTGTTGCATATATGCTGAAAAGTGACTCTATAGGGTGCAAAGTGACTCTAATATGGTGATAAGTGACTAACATGGTTAATTAGAACCAAAATGTGGACCAAAATTGACTTGTATGAATATTGCACTAAGAGGTGGTAAAAGGATTTCTAATTGCATGTACATGATGTTAACATGTTAATTGTACCAAATTATGATGGCAAGTGACTCTTATAAGGTGCAAAGTTACTCTAATATGGTGAGAAGTCACTTACATGATTGATTAGAGCCAAAATGTGGCCAAAATTGACTGTAGGAAAGGGGTACCATGAGGTGGTTATAGGGTGTCTAATTGCATTTACGTGATGTTAATATGTTAATTGTATCAATATAGGGGCAACTGACACTTATAGGGTGTAAAGGTACTCTAATATTGTGAACAATGACTACATGCTTGATTAGAGCCAAAATGTGGAACAAAATTAACTTGTATGAAAGTGGCATTAATAGGTGCTAAAAGGATGTCAAATTGGATGTATATGATGTTCAACATGTCAATGTTTGCATATATGGTGGAAATGACTGTTATAGGGTTGCAAAGTGACTCTACTATGGTGATTAAGTGACTAACATGGTTAATTAGAACCCAAATGTGGACCAAAATTGACTTGTATGAATATTGCACTAAGAGGTGGTAAACGGATTTCTAATTGCATGTACATGATATTAACATGTTAATTGTAACAATATATGATGGCAATTGACTCTTATAAGGTGCAAAGTTACTCTAATATGGTGAGAAGTCACTTACATGATTGATTAAGCCAAAATGTGGCCCCCAAAATTGACCTTGTAGGAAAGGGGTACAAGAGGTGGTTAAAGGATGTCTAATGCATTTACGTGATGTTAATATGTTAATTGTATCAAATAATGGGCAAGTGACACTTATAGGGGTAAAGGTACTCTAATATGTGAACAATGACTTACATGCTGATTAGAGCCAAATGTGGAACACAATTAACTTGTATGAAGCTGGCAATTAATAGGTTCTAAAAGGATGCAAATTGGATGTATATGATGTTAACATGTCAATTGTTGCCTATATGGTGGAAAGTGACTCTTATAGGGTGCAAAGTGACTCTAATATGGTGATAAGTGACTAACATGGTTAATTAGAACCAAAATGTGGACCAAAATTGACTTGTATGAATATTGCACTAAGAGGTGGTTAAAAGGATTTTAATTGCATGTACATGATATTAACATGTTTAATTGTACCAATATATGATGGCAATTGACTCTTATAAGGTGCAAAATGAGGAACAAAATTAACTGTATGAAAGTGGCATTAATAGGTGCTAAAGGATGTCACATTGGATGTATATGATGTTAACATGTCAATTGTTGCATATATGGTGGAAAGTGACTGTATAGGGTGCAAAGTGACTCTAATATGGTGATAAGTGAACTCATATGGTTCAATTAGAACCAAAATGTGGACCCAAATTGACTTGTATGAATATTGCACTAAGAGGTGTATTAAGGATTTCTAATGGATGTACATGCTGTTATCATGTTAATTGTTCCAATATATGATGGCAAGTGACTCTTATAAGGTGCAAAGTTACTCTATATTGGTGAGAAGTCACTTACATGATTGATTAGAGCCAAAATGTGGCCCAAACTTGACTTGTAGGAAGGAAAGGGTGGTACCAAGAGGGTGGTAAAGGATGTCTAATTGCATTTACGTGATGTTAATATGTTAATTGTATCAATATATGGGGCAAGTGACACTTTATAGGGTGTAAAGGTACTCTAATATTGTGAACAATGACTTACATGCTTGATTAGAGCCAAATGAGGAACAAATTAACTTGTATGAAAGTGGCATTAATAGGTGCTAAAAGGATGTCAAATTGGATGTATATGATGTTAACATGTCAATTGTTGCATATATGGTGGAAAGTGACTCTTATAGGGTTGCAAAGTGACTCTAATATGGTGATAAGTGACTAACATGGTTAATTAGAACCAAAATGTGGACCAAAATTGACTTGTATGAATATTGCACTAAGAGGTGGTGTAAAAGGATTTCTAATTGCATGTATCATGATGTTAACATGTAATTGTACCAATATATGATGGCAAGTGACTCTTATAAGGTGCAAAGTTACTCTAATATGGTTGAGAAGTCATTACATTGATTGATTAGAGCCAAATGTGGCCCAAAATTGACTTGTAGGCAAGGTTGGTACATGAGGTGGTTATAGGGTGTCTAATTGCATTTACGTGATGTTAATATGTAATTGTATCAATATATGGGGGCAACTGACACTATAGGGTGTAAAGGTACTCTAATATTGTGAACAATGACTTACATGCTTGATTAGAGCCAAAATGTGGAACAACAATTAACTTGTATGAAAGTGGCATTAACTAGGTTGCTAAAAGGATGTCACAATTGGATGTATATGATGTTAACATGTCAATTGTATGCATATATGGTGGAAATAGTGACTGTTATAGGGTGCAAAGTGACTCTAATATGGTGATAAGTGATATAACATGGTTAATTAGAACCAAAATGTGGACCAAAATTGACTGTATGAATATTGCACTAAGAGGTGGTAAAAGGATTTCTAATGCATGTACATGATATTAACATGTTAAATTGTCACCAACTATATGATGGCAATTGACTCTTATAAGGTGCAAAGTACTCTAATGGTGAGAAGTCACTTACTATGATTGATTAGAGCCAAAATGTGGCCCAAAATTGACTTGTAGGAAAGGGGTACCAAGAGTTGGTTAAGGATTGTCTAATTGCATTTACGTGATGTTAATATGTTAATGTATCAATATATGGGGCAAGTGACACTTATAGGTGTAAAGGTACTCTAATATTGTGAACAATGACTTACAGTGCTTGATTAGAGCCAAAAATGTGAACAACATTAACTTGTATGAAAGTGCATTAATAGGTTCTAAAGGATGTCAAATTGGAATGTATATGAGCTTAACATGTCAATTGTTGCTATATGGTGGAAAGTGATCTTTTATAGGTGCAAGTGACTCTACTATGGTGATAAGTGATAACATGGTTACTTAGAACCAAAATGTGGACCAAAATTGACTTGTATGAATATTGCACTAAGAGGTGGTAAAAGGATTTCTAATTGCATGTACATGATTTAACATGTTAATTGTACCAATATATGATGGCAATTGACTCTTATAAGGTGCAAAGTTACTCTAATATGGTGAGAAGTCACTTACATGATTGATTAGAGCCAAAATGTGGCCCAAAATTGACTTGTAGGAAAGTGGTACCAAGAGGTGGTTAAAGTGTCTAATTGCATTTACGTGATGTTAATATGTTAATTGTATCAATATATGGGGCAAGTGACACTTATAGGGTGTAAAGGTACTCTAATATGAACAATGACTTACATGCTTGATTAGAGCCAAAATGTGGAACAAATTAACTTGTATGAAAGTGGCATTAATAGGTAAAAGGATGTCAAATTGGATGTATATGATGTTAACATGTCAATTGTTGCATATATGGTGGAAAGTGACTCTTATAGGGCAAAGTGACTCTAATATGGTGATAAGTGACTAACATGGTTAATTAGAACCAAAATGTGGACCAAAATTGACTTGTATGAATATTGCACTAAGAGGTGGTAAAAGGATTTCTAATTGGATGTACATGATGTTAACATGTTAATTGTACCAATATTGATGGCAAGTGACTCTTATAAGGTGCAAAGTTACTCTAATATGGTGAGAAGTCACTTACATGATTGATTAGAGCCAAAATGTGGCCCAAAATTGACTTGTAGGAAAGGGGTACCAAGAGGTGGTTAAAGGATGTCTAATTGCATTTACGTGATGTTAATATGTTAATTGTATCAATATATGGGGCAAGTGACCTTATAGGGTGTAAAGGTACTCTAATATGTGAACAATGACTTACATGCTTGATTAGAGCCAAAATGAGGAACAAAATTAACTTGTATGAAAGTGGCATTAATAGGTGCTAAAAGGATGTCAAATTGGATGTATATGATGTTAACATGTCAATTGTTGCATATATGGTGGAAAGTGACTCTTATAGGGTGCAAAGTGACTCTAATATGGTGATAAGTGACTAACATGGTTAATTAGAACCAAAATGTGGACCAAAATTGACTTGTATGAATATGCACTAAGAGGTGGTAAAAGGATTTCTAATTGCATGTACATGATGTTAACATGTTAATTGTACCAATATATGATGGCAAGTGACTCTATAAGGTGCAAAGTTACTCTAATATGGTGAGAAGTCACTTACATGATTGATTAGAGCCAAAATGTGCCCAAAATTGACTTGTAGGAAAGGGGTACCAAGGTGGTTAGGATGTCTAATTGCATTTACGTGATGTTAATATGTTAATTGTATCAATATATGGGGCAAGTGACACTTATAGGGTGTAAAGGTACTCTAAATGTGAACAATGACTTACATGCTTGATTAGAGCCAAATGAGGAACAAAATTAACTTGTATGAAAGTGGCATTAATAGGTGCTAAAAGGATGTCAAATTGGATGTATATGATGTTAACATGTCAATTGTTGCATATATGGTGGAAAGTGACTCTTATAGGGTGCAAAGTGACTCTAATGGTGATAAGTGACTAACATGGTTAATTAGAACCAAAATGTGGACCAAAATTGACTTGTATGAATATGCACTAAGAGGTGGTAAAAGGATTTCTAATTGCATGTACATGATTTAACATGTTAATTGTACCAATATATGATGGCAATGACTCTTATAAGGTGCAAAGTTACTCTAATATGGTGAGAAGTCACTTACATGATTGATTAGAGCCAAAATGTGGCCCAAAATTGACTTGTAGGAAAGGGGTACCAAGAGGTGGTTAAGGATGTCTAATTGCATTTACGTGATGTTAATATGTTAATTGTATCAATATATGGGGCAAGTGACACTTATAGGGTGTAAAGGTACTCTAATATTGTGAACAATGACTTACATGCTTGATTAGAGCCAAAATGTGGAACAAAATTAACTTGTATGAAAGTGGCATTAATAGGTTAAAAGGTGTCA
>NW_027421362.1:0-11757 GCF_009905375.1 Apium graveolens
CCGTGGGAACACCAGCTTATGTTGCACCAGAGGTTCTGAGCAGAAAAGCGTACGACGGAAAGGTGATAAGTTAATTTCTGTTGATTTCCTAGGTGATGTACTAAATTTTGCTAATAGCCATATGTTCTATCTAATTATCGAGATAATAGATTTCAGATGTTTGGCCTTGGCGAGTAACTCTATATGTGATGCTTGTTGGGACTTATCCCTTTTCGGATCCGAATGATCCAAATGACTTTAAAAAGACAATTGAGGTTAGTGTACATGAGAGTAGTTTGCATATGAAGGGGAAATAGAAGCTAAATTTTAAATTGCCTAATTTCAAATTGGGAGCTATACGCCTTCGTAAACGTATGTACAATTGGCTTTTGACAGAGAATACTGAAAGCCCCATTCTTGATACCAAACTGCATTCAGATTTCCATGGAATGTAGGCATCTATTGTCTAAGATTTTCATCACAAACCCTGAAAAGGTAATAATTTCTGCCCTGAATTATATCATACAAGTGGATTATGTGTGTCAATTGTGAAAGTGGCTGCTTATTCAGAATTATCAAGTGGATAATATGTTCAGAAACAGCTTACAAGATCTCAATATGGAACTTCTCGCGTCAATTGTGGAAGTGCATCACTTATTCAAATTTATCAAGTGAATTATTCAGAAACAGCTTACAAGATCTCAAAATGGAAGCGTTGGCAGAACTGTGAACAACTAGAATGATGGAAAACGATCAGACCTCTTTCATAATATCTTCGATCAGTAGACTTTCATAATAGCCATGTTTTTTCTTCAAGATCTCAAGTGGCATATGTAAAAAATGAGAACAAGATCAAATATTTCTGATGATCTTCTTGCTTATAAGGTTTTGTCTATTCTGATAGCTAGTTCTTGTGACCGAGTTGAGTATCAACGTATCGTTGTCGTTGGTATATCTGTATCTGTTAATGAAACAGACTCCTTAATCTTCTAGTATTATGCACTCTGTAGTTTCTTTTCTGCGTAATGAACTTTTACTACCTAGATTACTTGATATACAGAATGAACAACGTTGAGAAGACAATTGTTCAACCATAGTACTGTTAGAGTTACTTTGTCACTTGCTACCGGTCAGGGCCGGATTTCATATAGAGTCAGCAAGGACCACCTGCCCCTTCGCCCTGCCCTGATACCAAAAATAGCTGTTTTTTTAAAAAAAGTATAAATATTATATTTTGTATCGTACCCCACTTAAAAAATTTAGATTTTCTTATAATATAATAATTTTTTCATAATTTGAGTCATATTTGATTTTATTATAATTATATGATTATCCATAAATTGGAGTAATCATTGGTTGAAATCTTAATTGTCAGTACTCAAAAAAAATCTAGAGTGTAGTTGTCTTGATTTCTTTTTCCTATGTCAGGTTTCTAGTGAAATTGACCAAAAAAGAATTGAATTTTAGACCCCCACAAAAGTAACATGGTCACTTAACGTATCTGGTGCCCCGGTGGAAATCGGGCCTGAATCCGCCGCTGGCTACCGTGTATTGTTTCCTAAGGGCGAAACCATAAATTTTGGCTTCACAGGGGTGTCTTAAAACCTGATAAAAACAGAAGCCAACATATATCCATGGTAATCCACGAAACGCTGACATAAATCCAAATGTAAATTTTTTTCAAAACTATTCTTAAACTCCTGATAAAAACTACAGTCTGATAGAGAACACCTTCCAAGTTCTGAACTTCTCATAAAACTACAGTATAACACAGAACACCTTCCAAGTTCTAGAAAAGTCTGTACTTGGTAAAACTCGAACAACGTCGGAGTTTTTCCGGCATGAAGATCATAAAAAAAACTACAACACTTACGAAACTACTCTGAAGCATAAACTCCAGATGGCCCCCCCATTCGAACCTGTTCCACCATCGCCACTGGACAAGCCCATCTCCCCACTACTGGAACTAGAACTCAAGCTATCTTCACCATTGCTGACATCATCACCGTCCACACTCTTGAGATCTCCTTCTTGCAGTGCTAACTCTCTGCGCCGCTTCCTCATCTGCCTCTTACCCTTGGGTATGTGGCCAATGAATGATTCCACAATACTAAGACCCTCAGCATCGGACCGGCGGGGCTTCCTTCCAACATTTGACTAGTGCAATAATTAAAAATCAATTTAACATACTTAATAACAATTGAGATAAAAAGACATCTAAAAACAAGGGGCATGGTGAATGAGTATACATAAAAACGTATGATTCTATAACCTTTAGTGAACAAAGTAACATTAATAAATAGCACTTCTTCCATCTCTTATACGGGCCATGACTCGTTTGTAATCATTGATCGATAATTAAACAAGAGTGAAACATCAAACAGTGTTCCTGCTGATTTAAGCAGAACTAGAAAGCAGAACTAGAAATAGTTGCTAATGATTACAATGGCATACCTTGGGACCTCGATCAACAAGGCGGGCCCAAGATTTTCTGCTCCTCAGACAGTCAAGGACCTCCTGTGAGTGGATGGAATAGGCATAACAATCACCATTCTTCTTCCTCAAGTGAGGCCAGTGCTGCACAGAGAATCAGAAAGTTGTGAGACTGTATCTTTTTCATGTTTAACGTGAACAAAGACATTTCACACATACCGGTAAACAGCATCGCAAAGCTCCTTATAAGTCATGGGCTTGGTTACAATCTCTGAGAGCAATCCTATAGACAAGGATTCATGCATGAGGAAATGAAGAAGAGAATATCATAGACCGGATCTATTTTATATTTATCTAGTGGTTTCCTTTTACAGTACTTCTTTTCTTAATCTGTACGTTGCTATTGTTGGAAAATAATTTGAACTTGTATTTTGCTTGAATGTTCTTTACACCAGATAGCAGTAGTAGCCGTTAGGGAAGTAGTCAAAGAGTGGTTTCAGTGTTTTTTGGATCAGGAGAATAAGTGGAAGTAGTGGACTATATTTAGGAGTTTGTTGCTGGTCTTTAGGAGTTAGTTGTTTTGTTTATTTCCAAGTACTTTTAATATAAATGTACTGTGTTTGTTTAATAAATAAGAAGTGGAGTTCTGCATTTCCTCTGTTTTAAACGAGTGTGTTGTGTGTGAGTATTGCATCTGTAATAAGCTTGTTGCTGGTGGTTTTAATCTGGGACCAACATCTGGTATCAGAGCCCCGGTTAATCTAGTGGATGCCAAAGTTCATGCCAAGACCGCAGACAATGGAAGGGATGAAGGGCAAAGACGGAATGGTGATGCTGAGTTACCCGATGTTGAGTAAAGCAAATTACACGGCGTGGTCACTTAAGATGAGAGTCTATATGTTGGGTCATGGGATTTGGGAGGCTGTCGAGCCCACAGACCAGAAAGCTGTAATTGATGACAAAGTGGACAAGGTGGCATTGGCTGCCATTTACCAAGCAATACCTGAGGATGTTTTGTTGGCCGTTGCTGAGAAAAAGACTGCCAAGGACGCGTGGGAAACAATTAAAACATGAGCCTGGGAGCGGATAGAGTGAAGAAGGCTCAAATTCAAACACTGAGGTCAGAATTCGAGAATCTAAGTATGAGGGAAACATAAACTATTGATGAGTTCTGTATGAAACTTAACGGGTTGGTAACAAATATCCGCACTTTGGGAGAAACCGTGGAAGAAAACTATGTGGTGAAGAAAATTCTGAGAGCAGCTCCGGCAAAGTTCATGCATATCACATCTGCCATAGAATAATTTGGAAAGTTGGATGAGATGACAATAGAGGAGACCGTGGGCTCACTCAAAGCTCATGAGGAGCGACTTCGGGGACAACCGGAGAATAACAGTGGGCAACTAATGTTGACTGAGGATGAGTGGATGAAATGAGAAAATAATGAAGGAAAACTACTTTTCACTAGGGAAGAGTGGCTTAAGAGAAAGACTCAGAAAAACCATGGTTCGAGTAGCTATCAAGGAGTGCGTGACAAGAGTAAAGTACGATGTTTTAACTGCCAGAACTACGGCCATTTTGCAGCCGAGTGCCGTAAGCCCAAACAGGAGAAAGAGCAAAGATCAGAAGTGAACCTGGTGCAGAGTCAAGATGATGAGCCAGCACTATTGTTGACCGAATGTGAGACAAATACACTATTACTAAATGAAGGAGAAGTCGTGCCAAGGCTGAATCAAAACAAAGTCAAAGAAATTGAGTCTGATGTGTGGTATTTGGATAAAGGCGCAAGTAATCATATGACGGGGACAAAGTTGAAGTTCAAGGAGTTAGATGAAAAGGTAACAGTAATCATAAGCTGCTCATGAAAGTTAAAAGAACAAGTAATCAACTTTATAAAATCATTCTGGAGTCCAGTGGTTCCAACTGCTTGTTGTCCACGATTGAGGAATCTTCAAGATTGTGGCACTTGCGTTTGGGTCATGTGAATTATAGGGCCATGAAGATGTTGTCTGACAACGATATGGTACGAGGCTTACCAAAATTGGTGCAACCTAAGGAGCTGTGTTCAGGATGCTTAATGGCAAAACAAACGAGACGATCGTTTCCAAGCCAGGAAGAATATCGAGCTACAAGAATTCTGGAACTGATTCATGCGGATCTTTGTGGTCCAATCACACCTGAAACAAAGGCGGGTAATAAATATTTCTTATTGTTGGTTGATGATTATAGTAGATTTATGTGGTTTTACATGTTGAGAAACAAAGATGAAGCACTAGGGATATTTAAGAAATTCAAAATGTTTATCGAAAAGAATACAGATGAAAGGATTAAAATATTGAGAACTGATAGGGGTGGGGAATTTTGTTCTAATCAGTTCAATGCTTATTGTGAAGAAAGTGGTATTGTAAGGCATTTTACAGCCCCTTATTCACCACAACAAAATGGAGTCGTAGAACGTCGAAACCGGACGGTAGTGGCAATGACTCGTAGCTTTTGAAAGAGATGCACATGCCTTCTAATTTATGGGGAGAGGCTGCACGACATTCCGTATACGTGCTTAATCACTTGTCAACACGGGCTGTGTCAAACAAGACCCCGTATGAGGTGTGGAAAGGCTATAAACCGGACGTAAGTCACATCCGAGTGTTTGGCTGTGTGGCACACATGAAAGTGCCAAATGTGTACACAACCAAATTGGATGATAGAAGTAGAGAAGTGATTTATTTGGGTACGGAACCAGGCACAAAAGCTTGCAGACTCTACGACCTAGAGTTAAAGAAAATTGTAGTGAGCATGGACGTCGTGTTTGAGGAGAGCAAAGGTTGGAACTGGAGTAAGATGCAAGATGAAAACGAAGAGTTTTCTAATCAGGCTTCTTTCAATGTGACGGGGAATTGGTCAAGTGCAGAAAATGAAGATCTCACTGAGAATGCCACTAATGAATATGGTGGTGAAAATTATGGTCACTCAGAAAGAGGTAGTGTGAGCACTAGTGAGACCACGAGAGCAGAGACGCCCACCAGGTCAGTTACTGCACAAACAGACTTGGAAGATCAGGGTTCAGCCACTGGAAATTCTGGGAATTCGAGTAGCAGCAGCGATCATCCAAGGAATTTCAGACTGCTTAGTGACATTTATAATGAGACTCAAGAAGTCGAGTTAGAGGAGGAATTGTTATTATGTGGAGTGGATGAACCCGGGAGCTATGAACAGGCAGCACATGATGAATCATGGGTGCAGGCCATGAAAATGAAATCGAAGCAATAGAAAAGAATAACACCTGGAAACTGGAAGAGTTACCTCCTGGACAAAAACCGATCAACCTGAAATGGGTATACAAAGTTAAGAGGAATGCTGACGGGAACATTACCAAACACAAAGCAAGACTCGTAGCTAGAGGTTATGTTCAAAGGCAAGGCATAGATTTTGAGGAGGTGTTCGCACCGGTACTCGACTGGAAACCGTGAGACTTTTGCTGGCACTTGCTGCAAAAACGGGTGGCAGGTGCACCATTTAGATGTTAAATCCGCCTTTTTAAATGGAGATTTGGAGGAAACTGTATATGTAACGCAGCCTGAGGGATTTGTGAAAGAAAACAAAAGGCACATGGTGTATCGCTTAGTGAAAGCACTGTACGGACTGCGGCAGGCACCTCGTGCGTGGTATGCGAAGTTAAGTAAGTGTCTGGAGAAACTTGGCTTCGTTAAATGCCCATATGAGCACGCTGTTTACACAAGACGAGACGGGAATGAGTCCTTAATTATAGGGGTGTATGTTGATGATCTTCTAGTTACTGGCACAAGCGTTGCAAATATTGAAAGATTTAAGAAACAAATGAGTGATGAGTTTGAAATGAGTAATTTGGGAAGGTTATCTTATTATTTGGGAATCGAAGTTGATCAAAAGAAGGACTACACAGAGCTAAAATAGACTGCGTACGCGAAGAAGCTGCTTGAAAAGGCCGGAATGACAGATTGTAATCCGTCAAAGTATCCAATGGAACCAAAGGTGCAGCTGGTTAAAGATGAGACGGGGAAGACAGTCAATTCCACGATGTTCAAAAGCCTGGTAGGGGGTCTGAGGTATCTGGTCCATACACGACCAGATATAGTGTATTCGGTAGGGATGATTAGCCAGTTTATGGAGCGTCCCACTACGATGCATTTGAACGCAGCAAAGCGTATTTTGCGGTATGTAAAAGGTACTCTAAACTATGGTTTAATTTACAGGAGAGGGACTGGAAACTATATATTGTCTGGCTATACTGATAGTGATCTTGGGGGAGATGTCGAGGATAGAAAAAGTACAGGGGGAATGGCATTTTATTTAAATGAAAGTTTGATTACTTGGGTATCACAAAAACAGAGGTGCGTGGCTTTATCATCCTGTGAAGCAGAATTCATTGGCTGCAACTGCAGCAGCATGTCAAGGTGTGTGGCTGCGAAATTTACTTACCCAGATAGGTGATATGAAGCACTGTCCAGTTACTATATATATAGATAACAAGTCTGCCATTGATTTGGCGAAAAATCCGGTCTTCCATGGACGAAGCAAACACATTGATATTCAGCTACCACTTTATACGCGAATGTGTTGCACGAGGAGAGATTTTGATCAAGCATGTGTGTTCTGAAAAGCAATGTGCGGATATATTGACTAAACCCATGTCTACGATGAAGTTCGAGAGAATGCGAGCATTGCTTGGAATCCAGAATCTGCAGAATCGAGTTCAAATTACGGGAGAGTGTGTTGGAAAATAATTTGAACTTGTATTTTGCCTGAATGTTCTTTACACCAGATAGCAGTAGTAGCCGTTAGGGAAGTAGTCAAAGAGTGGTTTCAGTGTTTTTAGGATCAGGAGAATAAGTGGAAGTAGTGGACTATATTTAGGAGTTTGTTGCTGGTCTTTAGGAGTTAGTTGTTTTGTTTATTTCCAAGTACTTTTAATATAAATGTACTGTGTTTGTTTAATAAATAAGAAGTGGAGTTCTGCATTTCCTCTGTTTTAAACGAGTGTGTTGTGTGTGAGTATTGCATCTGTAATAAGCTTGTTGCTGGTGGTTTTAATCTGGGACCAACAGCTATATCTTTCTCAAATATGTGAAGAATCTAGAACTTAAAGCAATAACCTGGTAAGGTGCGGTAGGTCACACGGTTTTCAGTGCCAGAGTCATCATCAGAGGCAGTTTGAGTCGATTTACATCTGGAAGACACATGCTGCTTGCTAGTTGCAGGAGGATTACTCTTGTTAGCAGATTGTATGGCTGGTGCTGACCCATTGTCCACTACCCTCATGGTAATAGAATTTTCTGTGCGAGCCGAGTCATTGGTCCTCTGAACTGGCAGCAGTAGTGATCTCTTCATACTCTTAGATTCCTCCTGGAGCTCTTGAGAATTTGAGTTCCCTATGTTGCTACACTTTTTCCTTTTCTTTTGGAAACCTTTATTGTTAAAAACAACAACAGATACTACCATTAAGCTAAGTCGAGCAGTCATTATCATTTATAAAAGAAAAAAGGAACAATTGAAAATTTTAAACTGTTTTTACTCATCCTTTTCCACTATAGCTTTTTTCGATTATCGGTCATTTACAGAAAATTTAATACTCACACTGTCAGCCTGTCATAAATGCTGTCTACACAAGGTCAATCTCTCGCCCTCTTGTTACCAAGGGAAGATGGATACCACTAGGCTAAAGAAGTACAAAGCTATACCCTCGGCAATGTAAGACATTACCTTAACATGGTTATTTTTATATAATCTCCTCAGGCTTCACTTCACCTTCATTAGATATGAAAATTAACCGTGCAAGTAATATTAAAAATGAGAAATGACATCATTAGAGGATGAAACTTAATAGATATCTCAGGAAAATTTCCCAAAAAGTATAAACTGGATAGAAAGGCCCTTAATGCCACATGTGACACATTATAATATTGTGTGTTTCACATCTTGCCAAAGCATATATCTGGTTCAGTGGTTCATTTGTAGTGCATTCAAGTGAAGATCACAGAGTCGACTCCACACATTACCAGTTGTGTGGAACCATTCAAAACATATGTACAGGTATCCATTACAATTTAGTAAAACCACTACTGCATGTGACGTCTTCCAACACGCCACTGTGTATCATATTTTGGAAACGCATACTTATGATGCGCATTAAAGTTTGTTTCTTAAAAAAAAGTGACTTCAGAGTTATAAATATAAGAAACGTTGCACGCCTTTGCGTTTTAAAGAAGACATGTCTAAGACTCGTTTTTCTGTGCCATAAAGGGCCATATTTTTCCTTTTATGATATTGGGTGCAGTATTTCTTAAAATTTGCCATAAAAGGCCAGACATAAACATTGATAAAAACATCAATAAAGAATGACACGTAAGCGATTAATATCAACCAATTGGAAGGATGAGATAAACATTTATGGTGTCAACAGTACCTAGTTTTAGCTATGGAAACATAACTAAAACAGTACTTTGTTTTTTATCACGTTTATGGAAACGCATACTCATTATGCGCTTTAAAGTTTGATTCTTAAAAACAAAGTGATTTTAGAGTTATATATCTAAGACATGTCGCGCAAGATATTACAGTTATATAACCCAATTGAGGACGCCTCCCAACACCTTAGGATTTTAATTATAGATGGTTACTTAACACCCTATAACAGTACTTATCACGTTATATTTAAATCAACAAGGATATAAAAGGAAAAAAATCAGTACACAACTAACTTAACAAGGACGGGCCTTACCAAGGGCGAAAATGAATATTGTATTGTTTAAGCACAACGATTAATGTAATTGAGAAATCACTAGTATAAATGAAATTAAAAGTGACAGTGCAACTTACCGAACCACGGTCTTTTCCCACAGAATTAGATGGTGACTGCTTCATGAGCATGCTTTTACCAGTCGGAGAAGCTAACTGGGGTAAACTACCAGCATGCCGCATGCGTGGCACCCGCGAGACTCTTGCAGATCTGTTAAGCTCCTGATGCAATAATAATGCAAGCTGCAAAAGATGAAACAGAAATTAGCAAAACATTAGCAGAGGAACTTAAGAAAACATGACAACAAAACGCCAGCTTGACTCAGACCTCTTCATCACTTATTGTTGCAGGAGTGTTTAGAGTGCTTGACTGATCCTCCTGTAGTGTGAGGTTGACCTTCGTGATGGTTGATAATCTAAATGGTCACTGTCTTACTTCTATGCATCAACTTAGAAGTGGTAGTTAGTATTGTCATTAACTTCCTCGCCTTCCTCGCCTTCCTCCCTTTTCTTTTTATTACTTTCTTCATCTCTTGTTCTCTTCCCCGCACCAAAACTTACACTACCACCAACACCCCCCACTTTATAATTATTCAACAAAGACAACGCTCCCCAATTACTACCCTCACTACCAAGCTCATTTCCACCACCCTCATTACCACCAGTCTCATTCCCGTCATTCCAATCAAACTCCTTATACTGAAAACCAAACTTCTTATGTACATACCCGCTCGCCCTCCACAATGCCGACCCAAAAATCCCCGTTCCGCGCTTTCCCCACCAACCACTCCTTGCACATGCGCCCTCTCCTCCCTCGGAACCCTCCCTGTCCAAGTCATCCTGCTAGACCCCACTTCCTCCCCACTCTTATTCGCCATTCCAAGCAAACTATCAGCAACCTCGTCCTCAATATTCTCAACCCCTCTTACTCTTCCTCCTACATTTCTCCACACGTAAACACTTTTTCCGCTCTTTACGTACCTCGAACACCTCGTGTGCACCCACACTCCACACTCATCACAATTCACCATTTCCTCTCCGTCATCGAAATTCACTCCACACGCACAATCCACCGTCCATGATTTGTTTCCCCAAGTCGTCCGTTGGCTCCCATATCTGTAATCATAAACCAGTTATATCCACAAATTCAAACCCAAATTTACATCATTTAAACCAAAATGGCTTAAAAATCAACAATCACATAAATAATTACATGCAACAAAGGCTTGAATAAAAAAGAATGACATCAACGTGGAGTTAAAATAATTACATACCGTAAACAATCACAAATTCAAAACCTTAATTCACATCATTCACTTAAAATGCTTAAAATCACAATTACATAAATTGACATGCAACAAAGGCTTGAATCGAAATCAATGACATCAACATGGAGTTAAAATAATTACATACCGTAAACAATCGCAACTTCAAAACCTTAATCCACATTCACTTAAAAATGGTTAAAAATCAATAACTACCTAAATTATACGAAACCAAAGCTTAAATTGATATGAATTACATTAACATGGAGTTAAAAATAATTACACACTACAAACAATCAAATTCAAAACCTCAATCCACATCATTTACTTAAAAACAATCAAGAACCAATAATCACGTAAATTACACGAATTCAACAGGAATTACATACATTAACATGGAGTTGAAACAACAACACACAACAAAAACTCACAAATTCAAACCATTCAATCAAAATTAAAAAAAAATCACTTAAAATTGCACCAACTATAAAACGAATGCTACAATTAAAAAATCATATCAACGTGGAGTTAAAAATGTATAACTACAGTAAAATAATCTAAATAATCACAAATTCAAAACCCTAATTAACATCATGTAATTAAAATTCAAAAACTACGTAAAATCACATGAACTATAAAACGAACACTAGAACTGAAATGACTTACATAAAAAATGAAGTTAAAAACAAATATTTACAGACAGTAAAACTGAGATTGGGGGTAAAAAGAATGTTACCTCGGAAATCGCGAAGATGTAGTAGTCGTTGTCGGAAGAAGAAGGAGTAGAACTGTAGAAGGTGGCGAGAATTGCAAGTTTGTCTTTTATCAGACAAGGGGGTCCGAGGTTGTAATATAATTTGTGATTTATTTTATTTTTTGGAGTTTTTTTTTAATTTTGAGGGTGGTAGATACAAATTTGGTTTTTGGTGCGAACTCGTGGGTTCCAGAGATGAATTTTTTTGGAACTTTGTGATTTATTGTGTTTGACAATATGTGTCAATATGTGTTATGTTGGTGTAACTTATTTGTAGATTTAATATTTTTTTATTATTTTTAATGAAAAAGTAGAGGAATTTATTTATTTTGGAAGTATGGGTGTTTATTTTTTTGTGAGATGTGTTGTTTGAATTTTCTAAAATTTCTATGAAATGTATTTATTTATGAATTAATTAAATGAAGGAAAATGATCAAAAATGCTAACTTTTTAAAGCTTTTTTACAATTTTGCTGCTTTCTATAAATATTCGTAATAAAAATATGGTTTGTAACCAAGTGCGACTTCTGCTTATGCAAAATAATTAAAACTGTTT
>NW_027421363.1:0-60990 GCF_009905375.1 Apium graveolens
TCTTAATAGTCATCTTATTCGCTCTCGATAGTCTATGCATATCTCATACTACCGTCCTTTTTTCTTTACGAAAAGTACTGGCGCTCCCCATGGCGACACACTGGGTCTTACTTCCATTATCTTAAAACTCTTAGAGTTGATAAGCTAGTTCCTTCATCTCAACTGGGGCTAGCCTATATGGGGCCTTGGATACTGATGTCGTTCCTGTACTAATTCTATAGCGAACTCTATTTCCCGGTCCGGTGGTAATCCTGGTAAGTTCTCTGGAAATACCCTCCTCAAATTTATTATACAGGTATGTCCTGTAATTAGGTACTTCCTTTTTGGTATCTACCACATAAGCAAATAGGCTCGTTACCTTTCCTTAACAATCTTTTTGCTTGTAGTATAGTTAGAAATTTCTGGTTCGTCGTTGACCTTTAAACACTACTTCCTTTTTCATTCGGCACTCTTATCTTTACTCTCTTCTGTTCACAATCTATTTGCGCTCCGTTACCGGATAACTAATCCATTCCTAAGATTACGTCAAACTCTCCTAATGCGAATGGGATTAGGTCAACCTCGAAGACCTTCCTTCTAAGTTCAACTTGCACTTAGGGTGTACTTGATTTACAAGAATTATTTCTTTGTTTGCTATTTCTACTTGTAATATCTCACGTAAGGGTATGGCATTAAGTTTTAAATTTTTAGCAAAATCTTGAGATATAAAAGATTTGGTTGCTCCAGAGTCAAATAGGACATTTGCATGTTCGGAATTTAATAAAAGGGTACCTGCTATCACATCAGTGTTTCGAACAAAATCCTGAAACAGTCATGTTGAAAGGTCCTAGCAGCTGGGGGTCGGTTGGATGCAGCTCTGCTTATACCTGCGACTGGGGGCTTCATTATCAGGCAATCCTTCCTCATATGTCCTACTTTCCCACATTGGAAACATGTCTTGCTATATTGGGGACGGTTGTTGGCAACTTGTCTGGGTTGGTCGCACCTGTAACATTTCAGAGGGGCTCTCGCCTGGTTGCATAACTCAAGGTGTCTTCTCTTACAGGTCTGGCACTCTGGTATTGGGGCGCGACATTGGCTATGAAATGTGGCCCTAGATTATCCGCTGCCCTGGACAACACTCTCACTCAGGGCTTTTCTGAATCCGGGGCCTCGTACAGGTTGGGACACTACTCCCCTGACGAACCTTCTTGGAAGGCTCCTGTTCCCGGTTCCTATTCATTGGCTTCCTATCTTCCTTTTCCTATTTTTCGTCTCCTTCACACTCTGCTCACTGCCAGCTTCAACAATCGAGGCTTTCGGCACTAAGGTGGCATAGTCTGCCAACTCTAACACTGCCACTCGGTTTTTGATCCATTGTTTCAGACAAAGCTGAAACCTTCGCGCTTTCTTCTCTTCGGTATTCACAAATTCAGGCACAAATCTCGACAACTCAGTAAATTTGGCCTCATATTCTGCTATAGTCATCTTATCCTGTTTCAACTCCAGAAACTTAATCTCCATCTGGGTCTCCATAAACCTAAGGAAATACTTGTCTAAGAACAGTCGGGTAAATCTATCCCATGGAATCATAACATCGGTCTCTAAGTTTCGTTTGGAGTCCCACCGGTAGTTAGCTTCTCCTTTCAGCATGTAAGACCCGAAAATGGTCTTGTGTCGTTCCTCAACACTTAGTATCTCGAAGGACTTTTCTATTTCTTTGAGCCAGGCCCGTGCTTCAACGGGGTCGGCCAATCCTAGAAACTCTGGGGGTTTGAGAGATTTGAAGGCCCTAATGGCAGTAGCTACAGTCTGTTGGGCAGCATGTGGCTGTGGTGGAATAGGCTGTTGGTTCATATTTGCTCTTAGCAGTTCCATAAATTCATTCACGGGGTTTCCTCCCTGATGGGTATCCTCAGTCTCTTCTTCTACATTTCCTTCCTCATCATATTCATTATAGTCTTAGTCCTCTTCACTTTCTTCTTTCACTACAGGTTCAGGTTCACTCCGTTGTTGGTTAACAGATTCTACGGGTTCTGCCCTGGTTCCTCTTCTATAAGGTGGCATTGTTCTGCTATTGAAAATTGTTCAACATAGTTGTAATTATAACAGTTGGATTATTTTATTCATATGTAAGCATATCATTTATTATCTAACATGTTCTTATATATATATATATATATATAAAGTGCAATAATATGGACGTCAATTTCTTAATAACTGCTTAGATATATATTTCATAAGATCTCCCACTTATATCTTGGGAAACAAAACAACTAGATGAGTTCATACATGCCTGATTATTATACATCACTATTAGTCCTGAATACTAAAATGACAATACATAAGTCGTGTACCTTGAAGGGCTAGGAATGCTATCTACTACTAGCTATCCTATCAAAATTGGTGACAAGTCACCTAGCCTTCTTCAAGGTCCATATCTAGTCAGTAGTCCCTTAGTCACTATCACTTCGAGTGAGGTCACGCACCCTCTTCATCACTCCTGCCAACATCAACTCTGCATCAACTACCGTGATGTATCCTCCAACCGCTGTCATCCTCATCTGAACCTTGGTACGGAGCTCCATCCCATCGATCTCTCTGCGGGCTATGGTTAGGGAAGCAGCTCTGAGATCCCCCGGGTATCCTAGTCGGGTGGCTCTCTCAGCTGTCAGTTCCTAGCATAACTCCACAATGCGAGCAGATGTGCGGTGATCTCAGCGTTAAGCTGATCCACTATCCAGTCGTGTACGGCTACATGCATGGTCGCCGGTGGTGGTAGAGGTGAATCTGGGTCGCTATAGGATATGTCATAAACCTAGTGGATCTGTGCACGTATCGCCTCTTCCTCATCATCATCAGTATAGGGCATAGGACTCTGAATCCCTGGGGGTGGTGTAGGAGAACGAATAGTCGGGTGAGGGTACATCTCTACATCCCTCAAGACTACGCCATTAGCTATGGGGACATGAAGGTTAGTCTCCTCCTCTAGGACATCCTCAGTAGGGTCATCATCTGAATCATCAATGGGTGGCCTCTCTGGCTCGGGAATAGGGTCACGCTCAGGGACCATGACATCATCAACAGGATCAATCTCCCTTCTAGGCTCCACTGGTACCTGACACAATAGGCAAGGTGTTACTAACTTAGAGTCGGAATTCCCTTGAGGGTAAAACTGTCAAGACCACCCGTGTAGCCTAACGACGAACTCGACTTGAGCTCTAATTGATTATTTTGTTATTCCTATGTCTACGCATTTTATATCCTTTCGTCTCCAAGATTTGATAACCTAAGGATCTAATACCATTTCTGTGGCGCCCCAAAACCCGGGGTCAGGAATCTCGGAGGCCATGCCATCTAAACTGTTACAACCACACAACTCACACTACAATATATAGATACTCATGCTTCACGACCCCACACTTATCACACATACACACACACACTTACAGGTTATTATCTTGGAAATGAACCATCATATCTAAAGTACTTTCAACCATCAAGTGATAATTATTACAACCCAAAAGTAATTTAGTCTTATCGGGGAGTAACCTTTAAGTAAAGCTAGTCCTCCGGCCAAATATATGTTTCTTGTTTATTATCTTACATAAGTCATACTTATAAATACGCCGAACTAAAAACAACTGAAAACTAATCCAGCTTATTCGGACTACCTGTGGTACAACACCAAACAATCTACAGAACAGCTGGCCATTTCCTACCTGTTTCCTAGCTGTGGTTCTCATGGCAGGCATCTTGATTCACTATTGTGTTGTGTCAATTTAAGAAAACAAGTGTGAGCTATAATGCCCAGCATAATAATGTACAGTATGAAAATGACTGTATGATAACATCATATAGGATAATTATATTTTATTCGAAAATAGTTTTCCTTGGTGACACTCACCTTCTTATGAAAACAATTTTTTTAAGGGATTTTATTATCCTGCGAATACCTTAATAGTAATTCCAGCACCTAGGCTGGGATTACGGTATTGCATCACAATTCCAATTGGAAGAATTTGGACATCCGTTCGAGCCACCGCATACGATGATCAGTTGTACTACGATAAAAGTAAACTTTTCTACTAGTAGAGGGATGACACCTTCACATCTCGGTTATCACCCTTGCCGCATACGGGCTATGTGCCCTCATTTCGGGTATACACACACTTCGCAGATCCATAGGTACATATTGTACCGTTTCCTATGGTACTAGTAGTCTATCCAATACACGAAGTACTTGGATCCTACCCCTCCCTTGTCCTTTAAAAATCCTATCATATCTCGAGAACTCGAACCACATCGAAGTTCCTCCAAGCGTTTTGCTTGTTGATAGGAATAACTTTACTGTATATATATATATATGTACTTCCGAAAGTTTCGGAGGAAGTACTAAGGATGTGAGTTGACCGTTTTCAACAGATTAAATAAGGGGGAAAACGTTTCTCCTTGAAACTATATTCAAAATATTAAATAAGTTGGAGTAACATTCTCCGACGATCTAAAATTACTCAAATGATTTTCCAAAATCAGAAATTATGTTTTAAATCGGATCTATGATTTATAAATCAAAAATAAACCCTTTAATAAATAATAATTAATTAAATGATAATCGATAAATAATTAAACCTCGAATGAGTTTACTCTTTAAAGGAGTATTTAAAATAGTATTTCTCAACTAGTTTTATGTTTACGCAATTAATGATCTTTAATGATTAATCAGGTTTGAAATAGATAATTGTTGGGGTATACTACTCCCATGATAAAAGAATAAGTATATAGTATTTATTATTTGAACAATAAAATATAGTTGAGGGAATATGATCATTGGGAAATCATTTTAATAAAAGTTCGAGGTATTTTAATGCTTCGTAAGTGGACGTTGAGTCCCTTTTAAAACATACTACTATGGATTATTAACCGTCCTATAATATCACCGAAATGATTCCCGAGTTTTATCTTAAATCCTGACCGACTCTCGGTCTTATATAATATGTCACGCTTATAGCGGAATAAACATTTTACGATATATACTTATCGTCCAACATCGCTACATTATGCGAAAATTCAACAACTACGTATCATGGAAAACATGGTATTTATGCAATGATAATAAAAAAATCCTTTCATAACACAACAATAAATGGAGTTGGGTTTGTAAAGTTTCCTTGGTATCTCGAGGTGGAGGATGCTCTAGGTTCCGCTCGGAAATCTATAACCATAAACACAATTCACTTCGTTAGCTCCCGTTCTAATTTACGGCGACTCACACTCATGTGCTACTTATTATGCACCCTCTCAACTTATACTACCCTTATTATTCCTTTAAGTCATTATTGAGATTATGGTCTCTTTATTTTTCTAAGTATCTTAGCTTCATTCTCATTATCGTCGTCGGCTCCGCTTATGGATTCTTACGGTTTCTACTCGCACGGTAACGGCTCCAATATTTTTATAAAATTGAGAAATCATTATTTTCACTTGAAATTTTTATGGAAGTTAGGAAACTCAATATGTTACTCTCTGTATAGATTTCATGATTTATGAACACTTTTAAGTCGATCCTTTATATTTCCAAATTTCGTAATTTGTAGCAGTTTTTGTCGCGTAAATCACTTTTAGTAAAACGACCATAACTTTTGATCCGTAAATCGGAATCAAGAGATTCAAGCGCCTAAACGATCCTTATAAAATTTTCTATCTTAATCAAGGGTTATTATTCAAGAAACTACATTTTACAACTTCGGCACTTTCTGCAGAAACTTAAAGTTACGATTTGTTGGTTTTAACGGAGTTACGTTTACGATCGGGGTTTCGTTTACGCCCTAACTCTTAACACAACCACCAACAATTATCATTTCATCATCAACACACAAACTCTTCTCAAGGACATCATGTTCTTGAGGCAACAACAATCAACCTTAAATCTTCTTTTAAACACCAAGATTTCATCAATACCACTCATTGAACTAGGTTTACTACCACATACTAAATGGATCTTAAAATGGATCTTAAATAAAGTTGGGCCAAATATTTTTACCTTTCTTGAAATCTTGAGATGTGTTCTTGAGGATGGTGGAGGCTTGGAAGTGCTTGGTATGATTTTTGTAACCTAAAACTACCATTGACATCAATAAATCAAAGAGAGGTTACTATTCATACTATTCACTAGTGACTTTCTTGATTTTATTTCACCCATTAAACCTTGATAAAAAGAGATAAAAGAATTTTATTTCCTTAGTTTAATTGCTAAGAAGCTTGAGAATTAATTGGATGATTTTACCATGGCTAGATTTTGAGATTTGAATTTGGATTTCTTCCTCTTTCTTGACTAGCCGAATGGAAATAATGAGGGGTGGGGGGTATTTATGCTTGCTTCTCTTGGTTGCTTCTCTTGGTTGCTTCTCTAGGTTGCTTCTAGGAAATGGAATGTGATATCTTCCACTTGATTTTTATTCTCCTAGGTTGAATCCTAGGTTTATTCTTGTTGCAAATCTTGGCGACAAAATCTAAGTAGCTTGCTAGCTTACAAGCTAACTACATGTATTAGCTTCCTTAGCACACTATTTTGCTAGCTAGCTTGATCATCCTATGGTTAGCTCACTATTTGATGAAGTAACCATGGTTACTTTCTTACCATGGTTTAGTTAGTGCGTTACGTTTATTTAATCGTTTACGCGTTCGCTCGGTCGCTTAAACGTTTCCGTAATACTTATTCGTAAATGGTTCGCGACGTAATTCCTTTAATATTTATTCCTTATATTTTTAATTATCATACTTGAATGTAAATCTGTAGGGTTTTAATCTCGTAATTATATTGTGATCCCCGCAATCCTCGATGGGTCGTAAATACGGTCGTTTTTCAAAGTTCGTTTTCTTCGAAACTAATAGCGTACATACACTCATTTAGTACGTATAATCACAATATCAACTCCGAAACTCATTTCCTCATGTACTACATAGTGTGAGCTCAAAAGTTTTTCCCCGTCCGTCAGGGTTACTATTCATTAAACGTTTTACAAGGTCTCAAAATTTTAATTTATTACAATTGGTTGTGCTTATTCGTCTTATGTGCGTAACTAACATATAAGATAGCATGTTAATCTCTTCTGAAGCGACAGTGAATTTAGAGATTTAGAAATTTTCATGCTAACATAGGTTCATGTATTTGTTATGCATGATTCGTAGGTAATTTTAACCATCTTACTTTCCCTATGTAATCAAGATAAATAACTTGTGCTTAAACCGTTATGTTGTCAAATTCTATTGACATATAGGGTCTCAATATAATTGGTGCCTATTCAGCTTCCTATCTCTTTTGTGGATGTCTGGTAGAATAGTACCCGTACAACGAAAGTTGGCGTTTATCAGTTTCGTGTTATCTGATTAGTGTCATCACGATCACATGCTAGGGTTAAAGACATAAACTTTGAATGAAGTATTTAATGAAGTTATAATCCCATGTTTGTCTTATATAGTTTATTCAACCTTTTATTCTCGTAGCTAATTGCATATTAGTTAATATCTTAGTTAATCAAAACCCTTATTTGATAATTGTCTTAGCAGTGAAGGCTAATCATACATTGATGCATAGGTGCACATTCTGAATTTAACTTAGTAGAATCTTTGTGGGAACGAACTAGAAGATATTCTATATTACTTGCGATCGCGTATACTTGCGTGTATTTTAACACGTGTTTTCGCCCTAACAAGTTTTTAGCATCGCTGCCGGGGACTCGGGGTTAATTTTTAGTTTATGTGCTTGTCATCAGTGGTCATTAAAGTTCACTTACTCGGATTCTTTTACTTTCACGGTTTATTTGTTTGTGTTTCAGGTACTCATTATAATGGGAGATCCAGCAGCATGAACGAAAGCCTTGATGGATTTTTCTCAACCCAAAATCAATGACATTCAATCTAGCATTTTCAGGCCAGCTATCACAACTAATAACTTTGAGATCAAGCCTGGCATAATTCAATGGGTACAGAATTCAATCCAGTTTGGGGGGTCTTCAATGGAAGATCCCAATATGAACATTAGGGATTTCATTGAGATCTACGACACCTTCAAGTTCAATGGTGTTTTTGAAGATGCTGTGAAGCTGAGACTATTCCCATTCTCTGTGAGGGACAAGGATAAGAGTTGGTTACACTCTCTACCAGCTAGTTCGATTACTACTTGGGAAGATCTTGCCCATAAGTTTCTTACTAAATTCTTCCCTATGGCGAAGACAACTGCACTCAGGAATGCTATTACTCAATTTGCGCAGCAAACGGAAGAATTGCTATGTGAAACTTGGGAGCGCTACAAGAAGATGCTTAGGAAGTGTCCTCATCATAGAATGCCTGATTGGATGATCATCAATTATTTTTACAATGGGTTGGGATCACAGTCCAGACCCATGCTCGATGCAGCATCAGGCGGAGCATTATGGGCAAAGAGCTATGAGGAATCTTATGATCTAATTGAACTGATGGCTGCTAATGAATATCAGTATCCAAGCCAGAGATGTCCACAGGGCAAGGTAGCAGGAGTTCTTAAATTGGATACAGCTACGGCTATCATTGCTCAACTAAAGGCGTTGTCTATGAAGATCGATTCTCTGGCTAACTATGGTGTTAAGCAGATAACCAGTGTTTGTGAGCTATCCGCAGGTTCGCATACGACGGAGCAATGCGCTATATCTAGTGACTTAACTCAATTTGTGAGCAACTTTCAGAGATTGCAGCAACCAGTTCCAGACACTTATCATCCTGAGAACTGGAATCATCCTAACTTCAGCTGGAGCAACAATCAGAATGCGATGCAACAGCCGTTCCAACAGTTTGGAAATAAGATATTCAACCCTCCTGGTTTTCAGCAACAAATTACACCAAAACAACAAACTCATGGTGCATGTCTATCTTCGAATGAAAAATCTGAATTGGAGGAGTTGTGGCTTATGTGCAAAAACAAGGCTCTTATATGCCAAAGCCAGGCTATTTCTATCAAGACTCTGGAGAACCAAATAAGGAAAATTGCTAATGCCTTATTGAATCGACCACCAGGAACGCAACCTAGTGATACAGAAACAAATCCAGGCAAGAGGGAAGTTGAAGAACAGGTGAACGATATCACCTTAAGGTCTGGAAAGATCGCAAGCCCCCAAATTCAACAAGACGAAGAGCGTGAAAAATTTCAAGTTTCAGAAAATACAGTTGTGGCTGAATAAGAAGTGCAAAAGGAAGCAGAGTTGGAACCAAGGAAGACTACTATGGAACACACTCCTCCTGAGGGTAATACAGGGGAGGAACAGATCTATCCTCCACCTTCTTTTTCTAAGAGGTTGTAGAAGAAAAAGCTGGATAAGCAGTTTGAGAAGTTTTTGGAGGTGTTCAATAAACTTCATATCAATATACCTTTCGCTGAAGCTCTTGAACAGATGCCTAGCTATGCTAGGTTTATGAAAGTTATTCTCTCTCGGAAAGTGAAGCTCGATGACTTAGAGACTGTTGCTCTAATGGAGGAATACAATGCTGTACTGCAACAGAAGTTGCCTCCGAAGCTTAAAGATCCAGGAAGCTTCACTATTCCTTGCACTATCGAAAACTTGTCATTTGACAAATGTTTATATGATTTAGGAGCTAGCATCAATCTGATGCGCTTGTCTATCTTCAAAAAGCTTGGTCTGCCTGATCCGAAATCAACAAACATGTCATTGCAACTAGCTGACCGTTCCATCGCTTATCCACGAGGTATAGTGGAGGATATCTTGGTCAAGGTGAATAAACTCATCTTCCCTTCTGACTTTAATTTTTGATTTCGAGGAAGATAAGAAGATTCCCATCATCTTTGGAAGGCCATTCTTGGCTACAGGCCGAACTATGATTGATGTGATGTATAAAAAGGAGAGCTTACGATAAAGGTTCACGATCAAAAGGTCACTTTTAATGTGTTCAAGGCAATAAAGTTACCCACAGCTAAAGAGGAGTACTTTAAAGTAGAGTGGGTAGACTCTTTCGGGAATTCGGAACTTGAACAATTGCCAAAGTCAGAGACCTTAGAGAGATCCTTAATGGGGAAATCAGTTATTGATGATAAGGAAGGAGCAGAACAACTGTAGGTTTTGAATGCACCTCCATGGAAGAGGAAGTTGGAGATGCCATTCGATTCTCTTGGGTTAGCGGAGCTGAAAATTTCTCAGGAACATCTCAAGCCGTCGACTGAAGATACTCCCACACTTGAGCTCAACCCACTACCAGATCACTTGAGTTATGCATTCTTAGGTGCACCCTCTGACAAGGGGTTGGGATATACTTTTAACGATGTAGAGGGTGATCGGCCGGTTTTTTGCCGTGCTTACAGATGGTCCCTCTCGTGCACCACAGGCAGTTGATAAGACTGGTGTTGGTGATGCACAGTATATAAGATTGACTAGGAGTATGGAGGCCATGCATGTCATCCACCGATATTTTGCTGGAGATTTGACACACGCTTTCAGTACTGTTTGTCGAGACACTGGTGGTGAGGTTGATTGGCCACCTGATCCTCCACCTGATGAGGGTGACTCTCCCGCTAATTAGGTATGCCTGAAATCCTTATTATTACCTTCAATGAGGACATTGAAAATTTTAAGTTTGGGGGTGATAATGTAAGGATTAGTAGTGTGTGTCCATATAGATTCATATTGCATGTTTAGTTGTAGTTCATTCATATTTTTGCATGATTATTCATTTAGGACATATTTGTTTATTTTTATGTGAGTTCATATAGTTGCATTTGCATGCATATTTAGCATGATCCCTTAAGATGAACTATGATATTTGATAAGTTGATGTTGATTTGAGTGTGGTGATGACCAATAGAGGGATGTTTAAGTCCTAATAAATTGATTTGCATACCAGAAATAAATATTTTCACAAAGTCTTATAGGGTTGCTTTTGATCTAGATCATGATCATACTTGTTTGTTGTTGAGATTTAATCACTTGGTTATATTTAGAATTTGTGATATTCTCGTAATGACGTAAAAACACTGATTTTTTTTATCTGGAGAAAAACTTGGATTTCATTGCTAGTTGTTGTAAGGCTGAGCGTCAAATGGCTAGTAGTCGTCTCATATTTTTATGAGTAGTCTAGGGTTGAATGAGATGGAGCGAAACGCACTCATTCAGAAACTATTGAAAAAAAAGAAAAAAAAAGAAAAAAAAAAAGAAAAAAAAAGTATGTATTTATGCATAATTGATCAAGAGTGAGATGTTTAATACTCGAGTTATTAAGTTCTAGGGGACTTTGTGCCTAGTGACCTAAGGCTTTTATAGTCTGGGATCCGCTAACCTAACGCTCGCTACATGGGTATTATTGCATAAGTCTTTTGGGACCTCATTCATTGCACGGTCAAATAAGCATCTTTGTTATGTGTTCAGTAATACTGTGAATCCTTGTATAACTCTAGTAGAAAGGAGGTGTTGTGAGTCATAATGCGTTTATTGTCTATTATGTTTATAAACTTTTGATTGTTTCGATGATAGATAAGTTATGGTTATTGACCTAGTATCGAGGGATATCTGTTAAGCATTCCACACACGAACGTTTCTAGTTTGTGAGTTGGTTTGTGGGATTTATTCGAACTCTGTTTTAAGTCATTGCATTCTTAGAGGCATTGGCTTATTCATTTGGTTATGGTTATTCTGAGGGGATCGATTGTATTATTATTTAGTTACATTCACGTAGTTGTATTCATGCATTAGGTTTGTTTTGTAGTTTTGAGTCTGTTTATGCTAGAGGACAAGCATTGTTAGATATATTTGATAATGTCAGGTCTAATATGATTTGTGTTTAGTTTTCAGATCTTACTTAAACAGGACAAATCAGTACTTAACTGGAAATCAGCACTTATACTGAAGTCAGAACTTAAGTTATCAGAACTTAAGGTTCGGGAGATATTTATCAGGAGATAATATCAGGACTTAAGGAGACTTTCAGATAAGGAAGGCGGCTGATTGAAAGGAAAGAAGATCAAGACAAACGCAAGAAGAGATATACATGAAGAAGGAATTCTATGAAGAATAAAATACTTGGAAGAAAAGATATCTGATTGATATATTTTAGGAAGCAGAATTATATTCCATATCAATTAGTGATTATCTTGTAATTGTGTAGTATATAAACACATACATAGGGTTTATACTATAAGTGTTATCATTATCGAGAATAATATTCATTGTAACCCTAGCAGCTCTCGTGATATTTTGTTCATCACTGAGAGAAGACAGTTCCACATTGTAACAGTGTTTAATAAAGTTTGTTTTCTGTTACTTGTGTTCTTTGAATTCGATTTGATTGTGCTATACACTGTATTCAACCCCCCTTCTACAGTGTGTGTGGCCTAACAAGTGGTATCAGAGCCTATCTGTTAACACACAAACAGTTTAAGATCCAAAAACAATCATGTCTGAAGCAGAAACTCCAACCAAGCCCACCAAAACTGAAGAACTCCAAAGACTCTAATCCATAGTCGATATGAGGCTATTAGAGTTCCCATATTGAAACCATCTGAATACCCCATATGGAAGGTGAGGATGACTATGTTTCTGGAAGCTACAGATCCAGAATATCTTGACAGAATCAATGAAGGACCTCACAAGCCAACCAAACTCGCAGTTGCAGTTGCAGGTGAAGCAGCAAAGTCTGTGCCAAAGGAGAAGAGTGATTACACTGCTGAAGATATCGCATCAATTGCTAAGGATGCTAAGGTACGACACTTGCTGCATAGTGCCATTGATAATGTAATGTTAAATAGGGTAATCAACTGCAAGACTGCAAAGGTGATATGGGATGCCTTGGAGACTAGATGCCAGGGAACTGATTCGATTAAGAAGAACATGAAGACTATACTCACTCAAGAGTGTGAACACTTTGACTCAAAGCCTAATGAGTCATTGACTGATTTATATGACAGATTTGTCAAACTCTTGATTGATTTGTCACTAGTTGATAAGGAGTATGATCTTGAAGATTCAAACCATAAATTCCTGTTAGCTCTTCCTGAAAGTTGGGATTTGAAGGCCACAATTATAAGAGACAACTATAATCTTGAAGAAACAACTCTTGATGAAATTTATGGAATGCTCAAGACTCATGAACTTGAGATGGAACAAAGAAGCAAGAGGAAAGGAGGAACGTCAAGGACAGTTGCTCTTAAGGCTAACGAAAAATCCTCCAAAGCACCTACCTCAAGGAAAGGCAAGGGAAAAGTACTCATCACAAAGTCTGATACTGAGTCATCAAGTTCTGATAGTGATGATGACTCAGAAACTGAAAGCTTGCCTGAGATGGATGCTGATGAAGAGATGATGAAGCTGTGTGCTCTTATGGTGAAAGGAATCACAAGGATTGCATATAGAAAATTCAGGAAGGGAAAGAAGTTTTCCAAGAAAGGTGCAAGTTCTGATAAGAAGAGTTTCAGAAAATCTGAAGGCAAAGGAGGGAAGTCTGACAGGGGAGATTACACAAATGTCAAATGCTACAACTGTGGTGAGAAAGGCCACATATCTCCTGATTGAAAGAAAGTGAAGAGTGACAAAGGCAAGGCTCTTATCACAAAGAAGAAAAGCTGGACAAACACTTCAGATTCTGAAAGTGAGGAGAACTATGCCTTGATGGCAAATGTTGATAGCAGTTCTGAAGCTGCTGAGTTAAAGGGCAACAGGAAAAACATCCTAGTTCTGGACAGTGGATGCTCAGGACATATGACTGGAAATAAAGCCCTGCTATCAGACCTTGTGGAGAAAGCTGGCCCAAGTGTTTCTTACGGAGATGGAAACATTGGAAAAACACTGGGATATAGCAATATCAATCTTGGAAATGTCATCATTGAGAAAGTAGCTCTGGTCTCAGGAATTAAACAGAATCTGCTCAGTGTTAGTCAAATCTGTGACAGAGGTTATCATGTGGATTTCTTTGAAGAACACTATGAAGTTGTAAGCAAAAGGCAAAGTTGTTCTGAAAGGATACAGGCATGGTAACATTTATGAAGCCAAGCTTTCAACAAGTACTGATGGTTCTGCAATCTGTCTGTTGAGTAGAGCATCAATTGAAGAAAGCTGGAATTGGCATAAGAAACTCTCTCATTTAAATTTCAACAACATAAATGAACTAGTCAAGAAAGATCTTGTGAGAGGACTGCTAAAATCAGTATTTGCTCCTGGTGGCCTTTGTGATTCATGTCAGAAGGCAAAACAAAGAAAATCTTCATTCAAGAGCAAGACTGAATCATCAATTCTTGAGCCTTATCACCTACTACATGTTGATCTATTTGGTCCAGTGAATGTCATGTCTATTGTAAAGAAGAAATATGCTATGGTCATAGTGGATGAGTTCACCAGATACACATGGGTGTATTTCTTGCACACAAAAAGTGAAACTGCATCTATCTTGATTGATCATGTCAAGCAACTGGATAAATTGGTCAAAGATTCTGTGAAGATCATAAGAAGTGATAATGGCACTGAGTTCAAGAATTTGATCATGGAAGAGTTCTGCAAAAACCATGGAATCAAGCAGGAATTTTCTGCTCCTAGAACTCCTCAGCAAAATGGAGTTGTTGAAAGAAAGAATAGAACTCTTATTGAAGCTGCACGAACTATGCTTGATGAAGCAAAGCTACCAACCTATTTTTGGGCTGAAGCTGTGCAGACTGCTTGTTTCACTCAGAATGCAACACTCATTAAGAAGCATGGAAAGACACCATATGAGATGGTGAAGAAAAAGAAGCCAAATCTGAAGTACTTTCATGTATTTGGATGCAAGTGTTTTTGTTCTTAAGACTCATCCTGAACAGCTATCCAAATTTGATTTGAAAGCTGATGAAGGAATTTTTGTTGGATATCCACTTTCCACAAAAGCCTTCAGAGTCTAAAATTTAAGAACAAGGGTTGTCATGGAATCTATCAATGTCTCCTTTCATGATAAGAAGATTACAGGACTTGAAGATTTCAATGATCATGATCAGCTGAGATTTGAAAATGAAGTCTTAAATTCTGATATTGTAAATCCTGACAGTCTAAATCCTGATACTGCAAACTCTGATGGATTAAACTCTGATGTTATTGAAAGTGTGGTGACTACGCCAAAGGAAGATGCACCTGTGCAGGGGGAGTATACTGAAGATACAACCACATCTCAAGAAACATCAGAACCTACAACTAGCTCTTCAAGTTTTGATTCATCAAGTTTTGATAAGCTAAGTTATGATAAGTCTGAAAACTCAAATTCTGAAGGATCCAACTCAGAGAGCATAGTTTCAGGGGGAGCATCAGAAAATGTTGATGAAGATAGAATGGATCATGGGGGAGCATCCAGTTCTAGAGAAAACCTTCCATCTACAAGGAAGTGGACTAAATCACATACACCTGACTTAATTATTGGAAATCCTGATGCAGGTGTCAGAACTAGAACAACTACATCAAGTGAGTGTCTCTATAATTCTTTTCTTTCTCAGACTGAACCAAAGAAAGTGGAAGAAGCTCTTCAAGATGCTGATTAAGTGCAAGAAATGCAGGAAGAGTTAAATGAATTTGAAGGAAATAAAGTATGGACCCTAGTGCCAAGATCTAAGAACAGATCTGTTGTTGGTACAAAGCGGGTGTTCAGAAATAAAAATGATAGTGATGGCATAATAACAAGGAATAAAGCAAGGCTGGTTGCAAAAGGATATTCTCAACAAGAGGGAATTGATTATGATGAAACATTTGCACCAGTTGCTAGATTGGAAGCCATACGGATATTTTTGGCTTATTCTGCTCACAAAAAGTTTACAGTCTTTCAAATGGATGTGAAAAGTGCTTTTCTCAATGGAGAATTGGAAGAGGAAGTATATGTTGAACAACCTCTAGGCTTTGTAGATACAAAACTTCCAAATCATGTCTACAGGCTTGATAAAGCACTTTATGGCCTTAAGCAAGCTCCAAGAGCATGGTATGAGACTTTAGCTTAGTTTTTTCTGGAAAGTGGATTTAACAGAGGAACTATTGACAAAACACTGTTCTACCTCAACCATGGAAAGGACTTACTTTTGGTGCAGATATATGTTGATGATATCATTTTTGGTTCTACAAATGACAGACTTTGCAAGAAGTTTGCCAAACTGATGCAGTCAAGATATCAAATGAGTATGATGGGGAACTTAGCTATTTTCTGGGCCTTCAAGTCAAGCAGAATGAAGAAGGCACTTTTATTTATCAATCCAAGTACACCAGAAATTTGCTGAAGAAATTTGGAATGCAAGATTGTTCAAGTGCATCCACTCCCATGGCCACTGCAACAAAATTGGATAATGATACTGGTATATCACTAGATATTACTGATTACAGAGGTATGATTGGCTCACTACTCTATCTAACTGCTAGTAGACCTGATATCATGTATGCTACCTGTCTTTGTGCAAGATTTCAAGCAGATCCAAGAGAACCTTACTTAACAACTGTGAAAAGAATTTTCAAGTATCTTAAGGGAACAGCTGATCTGGGATTGTGGTATCCTAGAGAATCAGACTTTAAACTAATAGGTTACTTAGATGCAGATTTTGCAGGATGCAAAATTGATAGGAAAAGCACAAGTGGAAGCTTCCAATTTCTTGGAGGCAGATTGGTTTCTTGGTTTAGCAAGAAACAAAAGTCAATTTCCACATCAACTGCAGAAGCAGAGTACATTGCTGCAGGAAGCTGTTGTACACAGATTCTTTGGATGAAGAATCAGTTACTGGATTATGGGTTGACATATTTTAAAATCCCTATTTACTTTGATAATCAAAGTGCTATTGCTATGACAGGTAATCCAGTTCAACACTCAATGACAAAGCACATCAGCATTAGGTACCACTTCATAAGGGAACATGTGGATGAAGGTACAGTGGAATTGCATTTTGTTCCAACAGATCAACAACTAATAGATATCTTCACAAAACCACTGTGTGAAGCTACTTTTACAAGATTGGTAAATGAACTTGGAATGGTTTCAGGTTCTTTCTCTAAATCTGCTTAGTTTTTGTTCTAATGCATCAGATTTTATGATCAGTATTTACAGATATTACTATCTTTGTGTATTATGTGCATAAATTGAAAATTGATTAAGTGCTGATTGTTGTCTGATGTGAATTTCTAAACTCTGATAGTGATATGAATGCATCTGTGACTATTCAATCCAATGAGGATAAATGTGCTAGATGCTGACCTAGTAGTCTTTAATATACTAAAGTCCCATGTTTGAAGTAATTGTTTATGTGGAAATCTTTTAACATAAGTAAATTCTAATATTGAGCTTAGTTGAAGTTTACTTTGTGTATCTTATTACTAAGTCAAAAACTAGAATAGTGCTTCTTATCTATTAAGTTCTGATGTTAGTAAATCTGATGGATGTACTAAGTGCTAATAAGCCTCACTTATCAAAAGAAAAAGAAAAGCAAAGAAATAAAAATCAGGTACTCCTTTGAGATCTAGAGTAAAATTATGGAAGGGACGACCCAAGTGCATTGCTGGTATTAAGTAATATGCATCAGAAAAGCAAAATAAATATTTTCTTGGTGACTTTTCACACTCTATGATTACTGGAGAAATACTCTGATAATAGCATAAATTCTGATAAGCAGTCGTGACTCACTTACACTGAGAAGCCAGTGTAAAATGGAATTTCAAAATATGCATAAAATAAGCACAGAATAGTTGAGGTGGATTCATGCATGAACTCATTCTAAAAGTAGACTTAAGAACCATGATAGATTTTGAGCAAAGTTCTTATTTATGCCTTATTTCTAAGATGTACTGAAGTGAATCAGACTTTAATCTTTATCTGATATTTAGCTGATTGCACACACATACACTCCATATGAATGATGAAAATTACTGTGGTGATAAATGTTGTTTTAGATGAACAGTTTAAGTGTCAGTTGCATAAATTCTGAGGACAAGCTATGATGGAAATTCTGATGATTAAGTTCTGAAGAAACGAAATCAGAATTTGTGTGAAGAATTACAGAAATAGGCATTCACTTTTCGAGTTAAGGAATCATTTTCTGATGACTGTTAAGTTCTGATATAAGTCTAAGTTTTGATATTAAATCCTGATTCTTTACTTGACTTATTTGTGGTTAAATCTGAACCAGTCATATTTAAAAATCAGAATATGTTTGGGTGAGTTATAAATAGTCAACATAATTTGGGTTCATGGTACTCGTATATGCACAGTAATTTTTTACTTGTTTCGTGTGCTCATTACTCCTGTTTAAGATTCCAATAGCTGTCATAATTTCTCATCAGTCTAGGGAGATGAGGTAGAATTATTTTTACCTATAACCATTCAATTATTCTTGCATCTCTTGGTTATATAAACCAACACCTCATTCCAGCCAACACATCTCTCATTTTCACTCAAACTCATTTTTTTTACTCATCAAAAACATGGTTCGTTTCAACTTGGTTCTAAACTATGACACTTTTTCTATCGAGCTGAGTTGTGCTAAATGGCAGCAGGAGTGGCATGTCACTGCCATTCCTGATAAAATCTGGGACTCAGTTCCCTAGACGTTCTCACAGACCTCTTATTATTCTATATGGACTATCATCACCATCTTGAGCGTCTGGAAGAGGAAAGGAGAGAAGCTCTCCAACAGCAGGAGCAAATCATTCATCTTGCTGTTCTCTTTGTTGAGAGTAGGAAGAAGAATTAATTGTTATCCATCCATTTCTCTTCACCGTCAGCTTTGTCAGGCTTCTTAGCTTAGGACTAAAGTTGTTGATGTTAGGGTTTGTAGCTTAGGACAATCTTGTAATGTTAAGCTTGTAATTTAAGTTTCATGAAATGTATTTGCTTAATATATTAATGAAATTTTATCTTTTTACAAGATTATGTCTATGAGCCGTTTCATATTCTGATGATATTTTAAATCCTGATACTAACCATATCCTGATAACCTTTTTAGCTCTGATACAAATCAAGTTCTGATTCTGACATGGCAGTATTTATTTACTTGGTTTATTTATGGTCATTGTCTCACTGGTTATATTTTTACAGGATATTGGTCAAGCAGTAATAATAATTTATTTAGTGGGAACGGTTTTCAAATTTAAAATAAAACTGAACGTCCTTGATTAATGGGATTACTATATAAGTGGAACGGTTTTTTCCCTTGAAAAACTGTATGAGATAAGTAATGATTACTGAATACCCGTGCCCATTAATTATCTTTTACTGCTGCATGTCTAATAGGTGTCTCAACAGTTACTTTTTTGTGTATAATTAAAAGAGAGAAAAGATTGTAAAATCTTTTATTTACTTTCATATTTTATCTCTCTCTTTTTACTTTTATTCTCTCTCATCTACTGACATTTTTTCATACAGACTTTTTATCAAACACCATACAGGAAATTTTCTTTCTCACGTAATTCTCATGGCACCCAAGGACATAATTTTTGATGGAGCTACGTTTATTCCTAATAACTTCTCCGCTATTCTTAGCAAGTCAGAAGCCCCATCTGAACTTCACTTCATTCAGGACTTTCTTGCTAGTTCTGATATTGGGTATGCACTGACCGAACCCGAAGTAGTCTCTGGTACTCAAGTACTGGAGTTCTGGAGAAGCGGAGTATATGATGATGGTGGTGCTCAAGGAACCCCAAGTATTATTTTTTCATCAGGGGAGGATGAGTATGTGGTGACATTGTCTACGGTTCGACAAGCACTGCAGCTACCTGAGAAATGTGTTTATTCTACTGTTGAAGAGCCAGTTCTTCAAAACATGATGGCTAGTCCGGGATATGAGAGGACATTGGCAAAGCTGGGCTAGTTGAAGAGATCTTTCATAAGGAGGGAATGAAGTTTCTTCTTTGATTGCATAACCAAGGCTTTGCAAACAAATATTCAAATTTCAATGCAATTCCCATATTCAGCCAATAAATCGGGTATGCTCTCATAAATCAAACTGATTTTGACTATGCAAGTGATGTCTTAGGTTTTATTGGAGATAGAATGACAGAAGATAGAACTACTGTTTATTTTGCTAGATTCTATCAGCTTATCTATAATTTATGTTGTGATAATAAGCCCCAATCTGCTAGTGAATTAATTTCATCATTCAGACTAGCTAAAAGAGCTTTTAATGACTTATTATCTACTGATAATAAGAAGGCTGTGTTAAGACGCCTCTTAATTCCTTTATCTGTCAAACAAGCCTTAATAACCTACGATCCAGTTAAATACACTGCACTATATCCTGATGTTCAACCATCTGAACCTCATCCATCAGCACCTACCACCTGAACTCCACCACCTTAAACTTCCCAACCTCAACCTTCAGAACCTACAGTGCAGCCTTCATCTTCCAAACCTAAGAGGACTAAGAAAGTACCTCAGACACAACAGAAGAGAAGGAGTTTCATTCTGCGAGATGAATCAGATGTTGAGGAATAGGTTCCTGTATCAGAACCTGTTGTTTTAGAAGCTGAGAAGGTCTCTTCTCAGAAGGTTATTGATATTGGGAGTTCTAGGCCCCTAACAAGGCTTAGAAAGCGTAATTCTGATGATACAGCTCCTACAGCCTCCTCAAAAGCTAAAAGATTCAAATCATTGGCAAAACGGCCTGAAGATTCTGGTAAAGGAATGGAAGCAGCAGCTAAGGAAGGGGATCAAGAATCTCTGATCTCACAAGACCCTATTGAAGCTCATAATTATCCTAGTGTTGATCCAGACCTTCATGCAACTCATCTCTCTCCACTACATGAGCATGAAACTACTCACATTCTCACACCTCCAGTATCTCCAGTACATGCTGATAACGAGGGGCCAAGTGATGAAATTGACATCCATAACTTGGAAGTGCCTCAGGTTTTGAATTTAGAAGCTCCACCAACTCAAGTCACTCCACCAACAGCACCAATTCCTGATGTTGATTTTAATCCAGAATTGCCTACAACACCTTCTCTGCATCTAGATACTGAAGATCAAATTTTAGGTGAGCATCAGAATATGGCTGTTGATCAGAACTTAGTTGGAGATCAGCACCTAGAGGATGTTGAAGCCTCCATAGCCTCTCATACTGTTCTTTTATCAGAGGATGCTGAAGATGTTGACTCTGTAAGTTCTGATGCTGCAAATGTTGATGATACTGGTAATGCTGCTACAAATGCAGATGCTGATGCAGCTGGTCCTTCTGGACATGCACCTCTACAAGCTCCTTCAAAAGCTGAGATAGTCAAAAATTTTGTTACAGGGGAAGCACCAGTACCTTGGATTGACACTCCTAGAGGACAGGAGTGGACTAAAGAATGGAACTCAGTCAGTTTTGTTCCTTCTGAAAAGATTCTTGCTCAGCACCTGGAAAAAGCTGATGAGATGCTAGTCAATGATGATTTCAAGACACAGCTAAGAGTTACTGCACTTAGTACAAGGCACCTTCAAGGTCAACAATCTGTAACTCAGGCCAAGGTGGACAAGATTTAAGAATCCTTGAATCAGCAAGATACAGTTGTCAAGCTGGACAAGAAGATGTTTTTCAAACCTACCTTTGACAGAATTTTCTATATTGAGAAAACCCAAGAGAAGCAACAGTCTCAGATTGATGACATTTTGAAAAATCAAGCTTCTCAGCAATCTTAACTCAATGAGATCCAATCCTCAGTGGAATTTCTTGTCTCTCTTCTTTTACCTGCTGATGCCAAAAAGGGGGAGAAGGTAATTAAGTCCAAATGCAAACCTGTTAAGACACTGAAGGGAGAGGATGATATTAATGACTCAGGAAACTCTGGAAAGGGTGGAGGTCGTGGTCAAGGTGGAGGTCTCTCATCAAGTAGAACTGGAACTACATGTCAAAGAACAAGTTCTGATACTGGGAGAAGACTAACTTCAGATACTGGTAAAAGGATAAGTTCTGATGAACTTTTGGAACTTGATGAAGAAATTTCAAGACAGTTATTTCTGAAAGAAAATCCAGGAATGGACTTTGAGAGTCTAAAGGAAGAAGAAGCTAGACTTAAGTTAGAAAAAGTCATCTCCAAATCTGAAGCTTCTGTTGTTGAAAAGAAACTTCCTACGGCTAAAGGCATTGTGATAAAAGAAAGGACAAATCCTGTGGCAACCAAGGCCAAATCACAATTTCAGAGAGATCCAGAGATCCAAGGGAAAAGAAAAGGTTGGTGAACCTGTAAAGGTTTATGTGCCTCCTATGGATGAAGGAATATCTGATGAAGATGTTAATCGTACTCTGGTTTCAAGGAAGATTTCTTAAACAACCTCTGACATGGCTCAAGTTGTTCAGAGTCAAGATATAGTAAGTTCTAATATGACACTGAATCAAGCAACCTCTGACATAGCTCAAGTTGGCTTGATATCAGAAGATAAGTCAAAGGAAACCTCTGACACTGCTCATGTTAAATCCTCAAAGTTACTCCTATCAGAATTCACTAAAGCCAAACAGACTCAACCTTTAAAGACTGCAGCAAGTGGTTTTGAAGAAAGAGTAGTTACAGGAAAGGAAGCAAGAGATAAATCTGGATTGGGTAGTATTGATGAAAGAAGAGTGCAGAACACAACCAATGATCCAACTTCCTTAAGTGAACCAGGTGTTGGAGCAACTCCTGAAAGATTAAATCAGCTTGAATCTGTATAGATGGTTTATCATACCTTCTTGAAAGAACACATCTTGCTATATTTCATGACAGATGGAAGGGTTTACCATATTAGGCAGAATGCTATACCACTGAAGTATTATGAGGAACTAGAACATGTTCTATTTCTACTTCAAGTGAAGAACAGATTAACAGATAGTGCTGCAAATTATTTGAAGACTCAAATTCAGAGACAGAAGAAGCTTTATTCTGTAAAGTCTGACAGCACATATTGTCCAAAGTACAGAGATCACAAGGGTGATATTATTGAGATGAAGCCTAACTCTGCTAAGATTATAACTACCTTTCTGAGTTATAAGGCTGTAGAATTCAATCTTGAGTCTGACAAGGCATATTTGATCAGACTGGATCAGGAGATAAGGAAAGAAAAAATCAATGATCTCAGATATGCTATCTTTCAAACTGGTGAAGATACTACAGAGCTTAAAGATGCTAAAAGGAGGATGATTGATGAACTCCAATATATTGAGAGATGTTTGTTAAAGAACTATCTCAGAACAACTCCTGACATTGAAGAGATCAGAAATTGAAGCCAAGTCAAGATCTACAATTTCTTACATTCTGATATGTATACAGACTAAATTTGTTATCAGAAGTTAAAGTTGGTAAAGTTTTAAGGACTACAAGTTGTAGTTATCTAGTCAAATTCTCATGAATTTGTACTTAATGTTTTTGACATCATCAAATATCTGTTAAACTTGTATATTATGCTAATTTATAAGTTGGGGGAGATTGTTAGATAAATTTGATAATGTCATGTCTAATATGATTTGTGTTTAGTTTTCAGATCTTACTTAAACAGGACAAATCAGTACTTAACTGGAAATCAGCACTTATACTGAAGTCAGAACTTAAGTTATCAGAACTTAAGGTTCAGGAGATATTTATCAGGAGATAATATCAGGACTTAAGGAGACTTTCAGATAAGGAATGCGGCTGATTGAAAGGAAAGAAGATCAAGACAAACGCAAGAAGAGATATGCATGAAGAAGGAATTCTATGAAGAATAAAATACTTGGAAGAAAAAATATCTAATTGATATATTTTAGGAAGCAGAATTATATTCCATATCAATTAGTTATTATCTTGTAACTGTGTAGTATATAAACACAGACATAGGGTTTACACTATAAGCGTTATCATTATCGAGAATAATATTCTTTGTAACCCTAGCAGCTCTCGTGATATTTTCTTCATCACTGAGAAAAGACAGTTCCACATTGTAACAGAGTGTAATAAAGTTTGTTTTTTGTTACTTGTGTTCTTTGAATTCGAATTGATTGTGCTATACACTGTATTCAACCCCCCTTCTACAGTGTGTGTGACCTAACAAGCATCGATTCAAGTTTGGGGGTGTGATAAGTGGATTTTATATCCACTTGGAACGCTTTATTACAAGCTTAAATTGGTATTTTGGACTCAAGTTGTTGGTATTTTGATGTGTTTTTGTGTTATTGCATTTCAGGTATTAGTTAAATGAAGAAAGGATCTTTGAAAGGAAATATGATAAAAAGTGATCAGAATTGGAAGCCTAGGCCACTGTCAAGTTGTAGAAAAACTCGTTAGCTTCGCGTGGGCAGTTGAATCGCCTAATTCTGACGAGTAGAACTCAAGTTATGACTAAAACAAGATTCATCAGAATTTTTCTAGACAGGCTGTCGGTGCCCGCCTGCTGGTATCAGGCGGCCGCCTGCTGGTGGAGGCGCCCGCCTGCTGGTGGAGGTGGCCGCGTGCTGATGTGCGGCTGACTTCACTGATTTCGCTGAAAAAACCTTTTTTGAGTGGAATTTGACGATTTTAAGGGTCCAGGTCCAATATGGGTTTATATATACTTAAAAAAAGGTTTTCATCATCCCGGAAGATTGGGATACCAATGAGAAGTCCTAGAAGCACAAAAAACTCCGAAAAAGAAGTTCTTGTTTTGAACTTGTGATTCTTTGCATTAGTTGTAACTTTGGATGCTCGTTTTCATTCTTGTTGAGACTGAAAGAGATGTGTCCTAAGTCCAATCATGTATGAGGATTTAGAAATAACTTTTATGTAATCTGTTTTGATTTCATTGATATTAATAAAAGACTTATTTTGGTTTTATTGCGGGCTTTATCTATTTTAGTGTTTAAATAAGATATACCATAGTTTAGATCATAATAATGAGACCTAAAAGATGATAACTCTGAACTTAAATATTTCCTGGTCGTAGGATTACTAACTAGTAATTGGCAATCCGCAAAGATCGGTACATACTATGCTTGCTTCATTATGAAGGATGTCTGTTCTCATAGACATTTGTGTGGTGACACTATAGCTAGTATGTAGGTACTTATTATAGAATAAGTTCACTGAACATGACTCACACAGATGAACAACTGATGGAGTTCACTCACGTGTCAGCAAATGTTCACATAGTGATAGTTGTACAAGTATCCTTAGACTTGAGGTCATCATAGTCATCTTGTGTACACTGAACTATACTTTGGTTTAGTTCTTAGTCTCCAAGGACAATAATAAGGGCTCTACTAGGCGTAGGAATTTGTACACGAAGATAGTGTATGATCAATAAAGGATCTACCCCTTCCAGTGAAAGGAAGAGAATGTTCAATGATGATCCACTTATGCTAGTTCAGGAATCTCTGGCCAGAGTGAATGAAATTAGAAAGGAGTTTCTAATTCACATTAATTAGAACTAAGCATAGTGAATGGGAAAGCATATGATTAAATAAGATAGGCTTGACACGAGTTCCATGCCTTGTATTTAATCATGACATTGCAGGGTAGAAGGAATTAATTGTACGGTAACTATTCACTGAATAGGTTCTTGGTATTCTAAGCAGTGAATTCGTATTATCCGGATAGTCGCGATATGCTGAGAAGTATCCCTCAGGATGTAGAATTAACATGATTAATTAATTAATCATATTTAATAAATTACAGAATTTATATAAATAATGATAAAATAGTTTTATTATTATTTATTTCTAGTACCGGCTTAATATTGAACCTACAGGGTCACACCATAAAAGAGAATGATTTAATGGTGGAGGAATTAATTAATAATGGCGGGTAATTATTTATTTGTGAAATAAATAATTAATTAGAAAATTTAATAATTGATTAAATGAGATTTTATTAATTATAAAATTAATTAAGAAAAGTTCTTAATATTATTAATTAAGAATTTAATTTTGGAAATTAAATCAAGTGAGAGAATTATTTTTCTAAAGTGTTTAGAAAAGGGACTAATGATTAAAAGGTGTTTTAATTATTAGTTAATTGGTTAATAAGAATAATCAATTAAAGGGTTAATAATAATAATATTTTATGGGAAAATTTTCAGCTGAAAATTTTGCCTATAAATATACTATTATAAACCCTATTTGCCTCAACCCAAATAATTCATCCTAATTCTAAAGTAGAACAAGAGGGAGGCAACTAATTCCCTCAACCTCTTCCTCCACCATCACATTGTACTCTTGGTGGATACCGGTGGAGTGCTTCACACTTGAGGAGCAGCTGCTAGGGATTTCCATTCATCGTTCTTGGATCGCTATTAAAGACCTCCATCTTTCTATTAACGTAAAGCTTCTTAAGGTAAAAATACTGAACTACGAATTAAATATTATTTTTCGCATGGATCCTGCGGAGGGTTTCGGTTTTTATTTTTAAGATTTAAATTTACGTTTTCGTTGCGTTTATGTGCTAAAAACCCTTGAGAACCTAGATCTCGTTTATTCGTACTTTAATTATTATTCAATTTATTAAGACCTTGTTTATACCATGCTTTCATTGGAACCATGGTGAAAATGAGTTCAATTATGGGCTAATCGTTGTCATGGGATTCTAGTGGATTTACTTATGGATTTCTATAGTTAATTTGTTTCGATATCTTGGTGTGTGGTGATTGTATGATATCCTAGTATTGGTTGTGCTTGTTCGTCTTATGTGCGTAGTTAACATATACGATAACGTGTTAATCTCTTCTGAAGCGACAGTGAATTTAGAGATTTAGAACTTGCCATGCTAGCATAGGTTCATGTATTTGTTAAGCATAATTCGTAGGTAATTTTAGCCATCTTACTTGCCCTATGTAATCAAGATAGATAACTTGTGCTTAAACCTTTATGTTGTCAAATTCTATAGACATATAGGGTCTCAATATAATTGGTGCCTATTCAGCTTCTATCTCTTTTGTGGATGTCTGGTAGAATGGTACTCGTGCAACGAAAGTTGGCGTTTATCAGTTTCGTGTTATCTGATTAGTGTCATAACCATCACATGCTAGGGTTAAAGACATAAACTTTGAATAAAGTATTTAATGAAGTTAGAATCCCATATTTGTCTTATATAGTTTATTCAATCTTTTATTCTCGTAGCTAATTGCATGTTAGTTAATATCTTAGTTAATCAAAACCCTTATTTGATAATTATCTTAGCAGTGAAGGACAATCATACACGGATGCATAGGTGCACATTCTGAATTTAACTTAATAGAGTCTATGTGGGAACGAACTAGAAGACATTCTACATTACTTGCGATCGCGTATACTTGCGTGGATTTTAGCGCGTGTTTTTGCCCTAACACCCAACCTTACCACGCTTAAAGCAGGTGACTCCGAAGTTCCTTGAGTTACACTCTGACGCATAATGACCCTTTTTTATCACATTTAAAGCACTGGACATCCTTTCTGCATTGACCACTATGCTTTTTACCACATGACTTACAATCCACAATTGGCCTGGTCGACTGAACTGGGGCAAAGGCAACTTAGGTGGCACCGGAACTTGTTTGAGTAAAGCCTTGCCTCATAAACCTCTTATTCCTATTCCGACCAAACTTCCTTGGGAACTTCTGACTAGACTCTTCTTGGTCTATCTTATCAACACCGTTATCAAATCTTCTCTTCTTATCACTCCTCTCCTTGGAGGCCAACTTCTGATCACTCTCAATCACCAGGGTGGCTTGAACTTCAGACGTATATGTCTTAAGCTGCAGGGCCACCACTCCACTATGGACTTCAGACTTCAGTCCTTGCTGCAATCTCCTAGCTTTCTGAATCTTGGTATTCACATATCCAGGGGCTAGTCGGGCCAATTCCGTAAACTTGGCCTCATACTCAGCCACACTCTTCTCTCCTTGCTTCAATTCCAAAAATTCTACTTCCAACTGGCTCTGTAAGAAATCTGGAAAATACTTTTCTAGGAACAACTCAGTAAATCTGGCCCAAGAGACAGGGCCTTCTCCTTCTAGTGCACGCGTAGATTCCCACCAAAAACTTGCTTCACCTTTGAGAAAATAACTGGCATAGTCCGACTTAGAATCATCACTGACCTGAATAACGGTGAAGGATTTCTCCATTTCCTTAAGCCAAACTCTAGCAGCAATCAGATCAACCTCGCCCTTAAACTCTGGGGGTTTGACTGACTGAAAAGACTTGAAGCTAACAGTTTGGTTTGGCTCTCTTAGCTGGGGTTGCTATTGAAGCTGCAACTGTTGTTGGATTTGTTGATGCTATTATTGTATGAATTGCTGATGTTGTTTCTGATGTTGCAGGAATTGCTGTTGCTGGAATTCTTCTTGCTGCTGAACCATCTGATTAGACTGTTGGCGCAGCAAATTTAGTAAGCCATCCATGGATGGGCCCCCTTCAGAGTTCCTCCTGGAGGAATTAGACGGGATATTTTTCTTGGGAGGCATTCTCCTGAAACACAAAAAAAAGGTTTTATATGAAAATTGTGCCACTAGGTAGTAACATTTTTATGCATCAGGAGAATGTTGTCACAATCAAATATTCCTTCCCTTATTTATTTGGGGTCCATCCATGATGCATAACTAAATTTAACAAAACCAGCAACAAATACAACAATAACAGTAACAGTAATAACAACAGTGCAACAAAGAAAATAAAACCAATGACAACAGTATAATAGAAAGAACCATAGTACAATAACAATACAAATCCATACAACAACTACAGTACAACACTCGAAATATACTAAGTACACAACAAAATTGTCTGTCATAGCAGTCCCGCCTAATACAAGCTACAACAACATTATAAACATACATAAGGAAAACACCTACAGAACTCCTAAACCAACTATGAGCTCTATATCTCACTGCATCAACTCTGATCTAGCAACTGCCACTACCACCGATAGATCCTAACTCAAATACCAACTAGTTCACTGGTACTGAACAGCTCTAAACTCGGAGCTAATGAAACGGTCAATAGTCCGGGCTCTCTCTACAGCAGCCTGAGTCAAGGATCGCACTCTCTCCTGTACATCGGGTGAAGAGGCAGGGATGCCCTGAAAAGGCCCGACCGGTATCTGGTCAAGCTGTGCCGCTAACCCTGGGCTCTGCTCTCTGATCAAAGACTGGTTCACTGCTCGGTGAACATGGTAGGGGATCGGGGAGGATGAACTTGAAAGAACGGATGGAGGAACAGGTGGTCTCGAGGTGGAAGAAATAGGACCACACCCTGGAGGGAAATCCCTAACAGCCGACACTGACCTTCGCACCCAGCGAGGACGGGCACTAGGTCCTAACACACCTCCTGGCACAACTGGAGGAACATGTGGGGGAGGCATGGGAGTCTCCTCAGCTATGATATCCAAAGTCCTCTCGGAGTCTGAATCATCTGAATCTGACTGGTTCCCCCGAGATGGAGAACTAGAAATCACTATGGGCCACTGTCACCAATATAAATATACAGGAAAGACATAACAAGGTTAAGGAAAGTCTATTGAAATATTAATAGATGCCAGGGTAACGCCGTCGGAACCCTCGAATGACTCTTAGGGTTGCTCCTCTAAATGAGTTGCTGACTCACACTTTAGGACACACTTCCTATACCTTTCTGACTCAATTCTTAACCTAAATCAGGGACTTGAATCTGTAGCTCTCTTACCAACTGTGACGGCCTCAAACCCGGGGTCAGGGGCTGACGTCAACAAAATATAACAAACTATGATTATAAATTACTAAATAAACTTTATTATATAAGCACGACCCCAAACCAGGAGCCGATGCACATTCAAGTATTATTTAGGTTACAACACACCAACTACTTATTCCATGATCCGACACCCTAACTTATCACAGCAACTTATCAAACCTCAGGGTCTTATACAAACTACCTTAGAGGAGTCGGGACCGGAGGGGCTGACTCTCTATGCTGACCTGGTCTTCTAGACATCTGCAATAAATAAGTACAAAACAAGCTACAAGGGTGAGCAATCAATTGCTCAACAGTGCCTCTATATGAATAACAAGTAAAACGGTGTAATTAAAATAGTATAGGAATAGATATCAAAACTAGTTTATGAAAATAGGTAAACGAGTATAAATTGGATATCAAAACTAGCATGCTCTGAAAAAAAAAATATCATCTGTAGTGTGCTGTGTTAAAATACCAGAGTCCAATTTTAGCATGCCATTTCCTTTCCAAAACCATTGTCCATTACTAGACCCATAAATCATCTGTCCCGTCACGGGGACCACAAATCATTTGTTCCGTTACAGGAACCATTAAACCAAAATTAGATATAAAAATTAGACGAATCCTAGGGACAACTGATTAGTCTATCCCATCATAATTTGTTCCGAACTCAGAGACTAGCTAGGTCTCTATTATGCTGGACTAAGCGGCCTACCAGTGCGCGCATCCGACTTAGCCTCTTACGCAACCATGCTGGGCCGTTTCAGACGACCTCTTATGCAACCATCCACCATCTGATTTGTTTTATCCGGTTTTCAAATCAATTACACCTATCTCTTTTTAAACAATTACATCACACATTCAAAAATCCTTTTCAATTTAATCACAATCTAGAGATACGTATTTTCAGAAGTTACTTTTTCCCCAAAACATCCGTTAGTAAAACATATTTAAATAGGGGGAATACGTAACTTAAAATGTTCGATTCCAGTACGTAATTTAAATCAACAATCATTCATATATACTGAACTATAAAAGATTTGTTCAGGGGTAATTGCCTTGTGAAGCTTTGCACTAACACTGGCTTGACTCTAACTGACTTCAACTACTGGGTCCTTCGCCTCGAACCTACAGAATCGAAAAAACCTTGGTTAAATGACCGGTTATGCTTGACTTATCCTCAATAAACACATTACCCCACGATACGATTTCCCGACTCGCACATATATGCAAAATAATAATATACATGTAGTAATGCACGTAATAGTACATGTAACAATTAGGGTTCGGTTAGAATTGGTTCATATTTAAAGATAATTTTTATAAAAAAATTAACAGCGACTCCTCTATTTATAGACCTACCCATCGAAACATCAATCGACATCGATTCCCAACAAAACCAATATGAATCACCACATAAATATTTATTCATCTCCAAAAATAATTTATACAAATCGTTTTATTTATTTAAAATATTTAGGACTCAGATATCGATCATCACAGTCCACCGTCCGCTCGTAAAAGTAATCGCGGACGGCGACAAAATGTCGCGGGTACCCGATAAATTCTCGGGTTTCCAACGTAAAATTCTATCGATTAGTTATAAAAATCATTTTTGATACGAACAATTTAATATCACGAATGTAATTAATAAATTCTTGCAAGAAAAGGAATTTAAATTAACAAAAATTCTGCAACAGTCCAATCCAACAACACAACGACCCAACAGGACAAGGCCGAACAGAAAATAAAACACAACCGCGCAACACTGCACAACGGTGCTGCACACGCGCCACCGCGCAACACACACACATACACTACTCACACATGCACACACTCACACATGATTACACACACAGATATGCAAATAATTATACACACATATACATATATATCTGTGTATAACCGAACACAACCACACCACCGCCACCACGTCGGAAACCGGCGGTAACGGCGGAAAAAAGAAGGGAAAATGGCAACAAAACAGGAGAAGCAGGCGGCAAAAACAATTACTAGGAAAAAGGAAGCAACGCGGCGAGAGAAAAACGAAAGAAGGAAGAGAGAACAGGGAGATTCGAGTGAAACAAGAGAGAGCGGGAGAGTGAACCGAGAGAGGGGGTGGGAGTATTGGGTTTTCTTTATTTTTTTTAACTGCTAATAGGTGTTGCACAAAGGAAAGGGACACGCATCCCTTAGCTGAGAAAATTGACACGTATAGCAAATTATTAAAGATACTGAAACTCGGTTTATCTTGAAACTGAAAACTAACAGACCAAGGTGTGCGCAAAAATAATGTTAGAAAATTACGAAACCATTCTTAAAATATCACAAATATCCCGAAGTTTATAAATACATAAAATTCGAAAATTAAAAATAATTTTTAAAAGGCAATTTATACCTGCTTTTAACGAATAAACGAAATAACGCACAAGTAAAATTTATCCCAAAAATTACCAAAATAATTTTAAAATTCTCAGAATATTGTAAACGTAATAAAATATGAGTTTCATGATTTTTAAAGAATCCCGGAATTGAATACGGATTTTACAAATAAACACAGTCAGAAAATCATTTAAAATTAAATAATTCACAAAATATTGATTTATAAATCTTATAAAATCCCAAAAATAATTATTGAGATTATAAAATCATAAAAATAATTTTAAAGATAATCCAAATATTTTTGAAAATAAATTTGCCATAAAATCACTTCTAAAAGCGAAACAAAATGTTATGGAGCAACAAATAATCATTCAAACAATCCATGTAACCCGAAAATCGCATGAAGATAATCATAAGTAGAACACAGAGACCAAACCAATATAAAATTCTTAATTAATTTATTACACTATAATTACACATTTAAAAAGTATAGAAATATACGAGTCGTTATATGGGATCCTTGAAGAGGATGTATATATGATACAACCTGAGGGTTTTGTCGATCCAAAGTTTGCTAAGATAGTTTGTAATTGCTTCTATCTATTTATAGATTGAAGCAAGCCTCAAGGAGAATGAATATTTATTTTGATAAAACAGTCAAAGTGTTTGGCTTTATTCAAAACAAAATGAACCATGTGTTTACAAGAAGGTTAGTGGGAGCCATGTGACATTCCTAGTATTATATATAGATGACATACTACAAATAAGGAATGTCATACCTTCTCGAAAAGCTGTTAAGACTTGGTTGAGAAATAGTTTCTCGGTGAAAGACTTAGGCGATGTTACCTAAATATTAGGGATCAAGATCTATAAAGATAGATTGAAAAGATTAATCGACCTAGTCGGAGAACATACATTGATAAAATATTGCATAATTTTAGGATGCAGGGGATAAAGAAAGGATATGTTTCGATGTCTCATGGGATGGTGATCTCAAAAGATAATTGCCCCTAAATCATTAGATGATAAGGGCCGTCTTAGAAAAGCTCCATATGATTCGGCAATTGGATCTATAATGTATGCAATGATATGTACTTGTCCTGATATTTCGTATGCTTTGAGCATGATGAACATATACCAGTCTAATCCAGGTGAGGGTCGCTGGATAGTTGTCAAGAATATTCTTAAGTACTTAAAGAGGACTAAAGATTTATTTTTGGTGTAAGGAGAAGATAGGGAACTGGTTGTAAAGTATTACACTAATAATAGTTTCTTAACCTAATTTATGGATAGACAAGGATAATTATGTGTCTATTCCTGGTTTTTGTTTTGTCTAAATATAATTGATGTTAGCTAGAATAGTTCACAGCAAGAACATTGATGATTCTATGGAAGCCGAATTTATTGATGTTTTCAAAACAGCCAAGGAGACTGTTTAGGCATGTAAGCGATATCACCTTATTAACGAGATTAATGATCAAGGAGATATAAATGTAAAGTGCATAGTAATGATAGTGTTGCAGACCCACTGACTAAGGCTTTGTCGCAGCATAAGCATGATGGTCATACTAGTTCCATGAGTATTAGATACATGGGTGACCGACTCTAGTGCAAGTGGGAGATTGTTAGTGTATGTGCCCTAGAGACAACACTATGATGTTTTAGTTAAAGACATTTGGATTATTAATATTTATGTTCTATCGATTATTTCTTTTATAATTTATTAATTCTTAATTTACTGCGATATAAATGTTAGATTAATAAATATCCTTGGAATATGATATGGAATTCTATATCTCTAAGTATGTGACTTAGAAATGAGATTACGAGAATAGTATCAATATTCCTAAAGGTCCCTAGTCGAGTATTATTATTAAGTTACAATAATAATGCATCAAGACTAGTGTGTTTGTTGACTGATGATCACATCTTATTGATCATAGGTATAGTGATAATAAAGTAAAAGACACAGGCAGATGTACATGTACATGGTGCTGGACAGACCGAATGTGAGATTCTACATGTCTGTTGTGTCATAAGTAATTTTAACAGTGATAATGATGTAATGGTCCTTAGACCTGATCGAAGTCATTATATTTTTATACGAGAATTAATATACATTTATTCCATTAAAAGTTATCTTTGACCGGGTAATGATAAAAGTGGACATTGGGTATATTATGAATCGTATGAGAAATATGAATGATCTAGAAGGGATTTAACCCTCCTATTTTAGGAGTGATATTATTGGCCTCTTGTGTAAGCTAGACTACGAAATGTGTGGTCACGCTCAAATGTTGATATGATAGTCTACTCATGGATCAAGGAAACCTGGATTAAATATTGATGAGGATGACACATTACATGTCTCTAGTTTAATCTATAATATGTGGTTAAAGGGATTATATTACATTGTACATTATTCACGAAAGGTTTAATTGATCACCGATTCAATTATTATTACTTGGGTAACAATGATGTATTACTAGATGCCACTCATTGTTTATAATTTTAAATTAGATTTAAAATTCGTAGCCAATGTAATAATAACCTATAGGGTAACACACAAAGAATGCTTGAAGGATTATTTAATTTGAAATGGATTTAAATTAAATTAAAGTAATTTGAATTATTTATAATATTAATTAAGTTTGACTTAATTAATTAGATAAATAATGATATTCAAATTTCCTAATATTAATTATGAAATTTATTTGTTAAATAATTAAGTGAGACTTAATTATAATACAAATAGGAATTTCGAATTAATAATAACTCCTAATTAGTTAAGAGTTATAATTCATTTTTCTACTCTCTATATAATATCTCTTGTGTGGCTAATTTTTGGTGGGCAAGCAAGACTTTTACTAAAACCCTAGCCACCAAGGGAGAAGATGGAGAGAGCAAGAAGAAACGAGTTTGTGCTAGTACACATTCAATCCTTGAGTTCAAGCATTCGTGTGGATACCGATAGAGCGTAGATCGCGAGAGCGGGATGCGTGGTGATTGAACAAGCTTTGGATCTCCATTAGTCAACCAATTGGTAAATCTTCTTAAAGTAAATAATCTGATCTACAAATTAAATATATGTTTACGCATGGATCTTGCGGTGGGTTTCGAAAATTCTGATTTTTTACGTTTTTAATTACTATTTCCGTTGCGTTTATGTGCTCGAAACCCAACATATACAAGATCATATATCACAATATTTCACAAGAAGTATCCAAAACAATCGCAAAACTCTCTCTCTCTCTCTCTCTCTCTCTTTAAAACACAATGCTGATTTCAAGAATACCATGGGAAGATAAATTCATATCTCATGTTCTACTCATTCAAAAATCACCAAATATTTACCAAACCTCTTTCATATCATGGGTAAGTAACACACCAAATTTCAATCCCATCCATGAATTTTTCAATTTTATAAAAATGTTTGAAATTGAGGGTGACTAGTAACTCCGAAAATCACTAACTTGTTTTCTTGATTTTTCATGAAAGTTGAAGGCTCCTAAAGCTAGACCAAGCCTTCATCAAGGATCTTAGGACTTTATTAAGTATTAAAAAGCTTCAAGGAAGGTATAAACATTCATTCAAATTTTGTTTAAGTTTTAAGTTTCAAGAAAAGTAAGGATCTTGGATATAAGTATGGTTTTGATGATTGATTTGATATTTTCTTGATGTTTAGTTAGTATTAAGGTTGATGTTTGTTGCCTCAAGAACATGATGTTATTAAGAGGATTTAGTATTGAGATGATGATATGGTGGTTGTTGATTGCTGCATAATGATTTAGGACGTAAACGAAACTCGAATCGTTATCAAAACCTCGTTAAAATAAACAAATCACAACTTATGTTTTCTGCAGATGTTCCAGAATATATAAACTGTAGTTTCTTGAAAATTAAGACTTAATTATAATAGAAAATGTTATGAGGATTGTTTAGGCACTTGAATCCCTTGATTTCAATTACCGATCAAAAATTATGACCGTTATAGTAAAAATGATTTGTGCGACAAAAACTGCTACACATTACGAATTTTCTAAACAAAAATGATCAATTTAAAAATATTTAAAAATCATGAAATTTTAAAAGAGATTAATAAATAGAGTTTTTTAACTTCCATTAAAAAGTTCAAGTAAAAATATTGATTTTAATTTTATAAAAATGTCGGAGTCGAGGTCGCGCAGAGTAAAAAACCCAACGCAACCCACTGTTAGAAAACTGCCACTTTGGGATTTTCATCCCTGTTACCAGAAAACCATTTTTAAATTATGTGTTCTAACTTTTGTCTATATCGCGCACGTGAAAACGGTTCATCAATTGAGTTAAAGGTTTGGGAGATATCAGCATTTTAGTGAAAGCGGTTTGATTAGTAATACTCCATAGTAGACCGAACTTTTGAAATACTTTTCACCTAATTAAATTCACTTTATCAAAATAAAACTTTTATGATAAATATTACTAGCACTCAAGAAGCTCCTTGAGATGGTTTCGTATTAGAATATTAATTTTACAATTTATTAAAAATGTTAGAGTGCGAGTCACGTAATAGTAATATTCGGTAAATTCAACTTTAGAAGACCACTTTGACCGTCCGTTTCGACCAACAATTGATACTTATTTCGAGTCGGTCGGATATTGAAAATTATGAAGTATTGTACTTATTAGAAATATAAGTTGGTGATAGGATTAGGAATACTGATTAAAATTATGATATTTGTTGATTAGAAAACCCGGAACGAGAGGCACTCGAAAAATGTATCTTGGACTTAGGCAAGTTTTCAAACCCTACCTTTAAAACTGTTGTGTTGTGTTTGTTTTCAAATAAATGCTATATATACATGATGTTGTATTATGATATTTTACGAATTGTGATTATTAATATCATACGATATGCTAATGATTTTGGTATATGAATATTACCGAATTTCAATCAATAACGCTAGAGAGTAGCGTTGCATATATGAGGTGTATATTTTAGACCGAGGATCGGTTAGTATAATTTAATAAAAACCTGGAAGTATTCCGGGGGTGTTTTATTTAAGAATATTAATGCTACAGTAGAGTGTAATGTATAAGTTGTAAGACCGAGAGTCAGTCAGTTTTTATAAAGTATAAACCCCGGAATTATCCCAGAGATGTTTTGGGATGATTAAAAATACGTAGCTATTTTATTCCAAGAAACTCGATGTCCTCTTGCGAAATATTAAAGTACCTCAAATTTTATTTAAAAATGATTTCTAAAGATCGTATTCCCTCAACTCTTATTAATTACTCGAGCAATGAATATTATTCAGATATTCATTTAAAAAGGGAGAAGTATTCTCCAACGTTTTTTTTATTTTAAAACCAATTATTATATATATATGTTAAAGATTAATATAATTACTTAAACATAAATTAGTCGAGGAATATTATTTCAAATATTCTTTTAAAGAAGAGTTATTCAAGGTTTAATTATTTAATAATTATTATTTAATTATTCAAAATTTATTAGATGATTTAATATCATTTAAAAATCATAAAACCTATTTTAAAATATTTTCTGAGTTTCAGATAATCATACTAATACTTTCAGATCATCGAAGAACATTATCTCGACATACCTTATATATTTTGACTATAGTTTCAAAAGAAACTCCCCCTTATTTATTTATCTGTTGACAACGATCAACTCACATTACGTTAGTACTTTCTCCAAAAAAATTCGGAAGTACATATATATACATATGAGATTACTATCAACAAGCAAAATGCTTGGGGAACTTCAATGTGGTTCGAGTTCTCGAAATATGATAGGATTCTTCAAAGGACTTGGAGGGGTAGACTCTAGTACTATATGTACTAGGGAGACTACCAAAGGTACCGCAGGCGAAGGTACTCTGTGTACTCATGAACTTGTGATGTATCTGTACACCCAAAATAGGAAACGTAGCCCGAATGCGGCAAGGGTGATAACTGGGATACGAAGGTGTCATCCTTCTACTGGTAGAAAATATTACTATTTTCCGTATTACGACTGATCATCGTATGCAGTGGCTCCAGTGAATGTCCTATTCTTCAAATTGGAATTGAGATGCAACCGTAACCCAAGCCTAGGTGCTGGGTTTACCATTAAGGTATTTGCAGGATAATAAGTTAATCAAAGAATTGTTTTGAAAAGAGATCTGTATCACCAAAAAAACTATTTTGAATAAATATATATCCTTATACGGATTAATATAATTTCTTTAACAGCCTTTTCATACTGTTGATTATTATGGCAGAGCATTATTGCTCACTCTTGCATTTTTTTAAATGTCACAACACAACAAATTACCAGTATGCCGCGTGGGACTTAGTCACTTGAAATTGTGGGGAGAATCCCTTACAACTTTGTCTCAGGTGGACCAAAGTATGCAGATAGGTATAAGATGTTAGTAGTAATTATTGTAACTTCATTTAGAGGTTATGAATAATTGTTTAAGATCTTGTAAAGTACATTTGAGTGTAATAAAAGAAGATTAAATTTTGTACATCATTTCTAAGGCTATAACTTATGTGTGTGTGTGTGCGAGATTAGGGTCTGTTGGATTATTGAATCAATACAGGTTACACATGAATAAAAGATGGTGTGATGACACAGATTCCTGACTCCGAATTTGGGGGCGTTATAGCTATTCAAGTCTGAACTCTTGTCTCTGCATCACAAATGATTTGATCATCAGGATGGGATTTATTCCATTTTATAGCTTTAGGCAAATTTGAAGGGTTTCGAGCACATAAATGTAATCAAAATAATGTAAAATTAAATTAAAACCAGAATAAAATCGAAACCCTACGTAGGATCCATGCGAAAATAGATATTTAATTCATAGTAATAATATTTACCTTAAAGACGCTTTAAGAGTTTATTAATGGATGATTAATGGAGTTCCAAACCTTGTTGAATCACCACGTATCCGGCTCTCGCGATCTACACTCTACGGTATCCACACGAACGCATTTCTTAAAGGATTGATGTGTACTAGCACCCAAAAAATCCATCTTTAGCTCTCTTCCTCTTTCTCCTTGAACTGATAGGGTTTTGTAAACCATATATCCTTCTATATATATCAGCCCTCAAAGAGTTTATATGGAAAGAAGAATGAGTTTTCTAATTATAATTAATATTAATCTGAAATCCCAAATTGTTATTTAATTAAGTCACACTTAATTAATTAATAACTTATTTTGGAATTTGTTTAAGTAATTTCTCTATTTTATTTATTTATTTAAGTCATACTTAATTAATATCATAAATAAAACAAATTACTTATTTAATTTAAATTCATAATTTAAATTATTTTTCCTTCAAGCGTTCTTTTTGTGTGACCCTGTAGGTTATTATTATGTTGGCAATAATTTTAATATCTCATATTAAAATTATAAACAATGAGCATCTAGTAATACATCATTTCTACACAAGTAATAATAATTAAATCAGTGATTCGATTAAATCTTTCGTGATAATGTACAATGTAATATAATTCATTTAACCAAATATTATAGATTAAACTAGAGGCATGTCATGTGTCATCCTCATCATAGTTAAATCCAAGTTTCATTGATCAATGAGTAGACTATCATATCAAAACAACTTTTGAGCGTGACCACGTAGTCTAGTTCACACAAGAGGCCAATAATATCACTCCTAAAACAGGAGGGTTAAATACCATCTAGATTATTCATATTTCACATACGATTCATAATATACCCAATGTCCACTTTTATCATTACCCGGTCAAAGATAACTTTTAATGGAATCAAAGTATATTAATTATCGTATAGAAATATAATGACTTTAGGTCTAAGGACCATTAAATCATTATCATTATGAGAATAACTTATGATACTATAAACACGTAGTATCTCACAACGGGTCAATCTAGCACCATGTATGTAATACATGTGTCTGTGTTTTGACTTTAGTATCACCATACCTATGATCAATGAGATGTGATCATCAGTCAACAAACATATTAGTCTTAATGCATTATTATTGTCCCCAATAATAATACTCGACTAGGAACTTTAGGAATATTGATACTATTCTCATAATATAATTTCTAAGTCACGTGCTTAGAGATATAGAATTACATAACATATTCCAAGGACATGTATTAATCTAACATTTATATCGTAGTAAATTAAGAATTAATAAATATGAAAGGAATAATCGATAGAACATAAATATTAGTATTTTAAATATCTTAAACTAAAACATCACATTGTTATCTCTAGGGCACAAAAACTAACAATCTTCCACTTGCACTAGAGCCAATCACCCATGTATCTATTACTCATGGAACTAGTATGAACATCGTACTTCTGCTGTGACAAAACCTTAGTCAGTGGGTCTGCAACATTATCATTACTATGCACTTTACATTTATATCTCCTTGATCATTAATCTCATTAATAAGTTGATATCGCCTAAGGACATGCCTAAACAGTCTCCTTGGTTGTTTCGAAAGCATTAATATATTCGGATTCGATTATAAAATCATTAATAGTCTTATTGTGAACTATTCCAGCTAACATCACTTCAATTTAGACAAAACATAAAACCAACATAAACACGTAATCATCCTTATCTATCCAAAAATTAGGTTCAGAAACTAGCATCAGTGTAACCCTTTACAACTAGTTCACTATCTTTTCTATACACCAAAAATAAATCGCTAGTCCTCTTTAAGTACTTAAGAATATTCTTGAAAACTATCCAGTGACCCTCACCTGTGTAACACCCCCAAATCCGGGGTCGGGGATCCGGGTTGTAACGAGTTCCATTTCCCTTAATAACACCCAATCTTAATAAACAACCAACTACTGCGTACTGTGACCCCACAATAAACACACACACCACAAGTTATAGTCTCAGAGATGAACATCCAAAAATAACACAAGTTATTTTATTCCAAAATTATAAGCCATTACACCTCAAAAGGGTTTCTGAATAAATTTACATTTTCTTTGCCATTATTACAATTCATAAATATACATAAGTCTGGTACATCAAAAGTTGAAATTCTAGCCTATTGGTAGTTCCTACCTCAGCTACAGCGACATCAACGCCTATAGGAAACTGCGGAATGTTTCCTATCTGCTCACGAATTGGGAGCTTGGTCCTATTCATCTTGTCTATCTGATGTTGTGTGATGAAAGAAGAAAGCAAGGGTGAGCAACAAGCCCACCGAAATAATATGTATAATAATTTACAATATATGAGCATTCTCATAGTACTCAAGAAAGTCTTGGTCAAGAAGAAATGAACCAAGTTGATATCTTAATGCGACCAAGTCGCAAAATATTCAGTATATAAGTATATATATTTTTCATAATCTTTGAAATCCTCTTCCATGCATAATATACACAGAGTTCCAGTTTATAACTGTATAAAAATATCATTGCAAGGTGATCTCATATATCTAGCCTTGTATCAACGTTTTTTTGTGAAAATCTTTGTCATGCATAAGATAATCATTAACCAGATATAAGTTGAAAAAATGAAGTTACAAGATACTCCAATATACTTATATCTTTTCCGGATACTACTTGAACTACTACCGTTCAAGGTATCATCAGTTTCAAAAGTTCATCACATAGATGAGACTACAAGAAAAGGTTTGAATAGATTCAATCTTTGAAATATCATTCAAAAGAAATGAAGTTACGAGATACTTCATTAAGTCCCGATATATATATATCCATATATATCTCTCATACATTTCCTGAAAACCTCTGTCATGTAAAGTATGAACAGAGTTGCAATATTCAATGAATTTGGAAAGAAAAGAATTTTGGCATAAACCCGATATCTTGCTGATCAGGCAAAGATACCAATAAGTAACCTTTTCTACCGTAGATGGATGAATTCCTCTCCGGTCATCACCCTGACCGCATTAGGACCTCACGCTAGACCGTTACCCGGCCACTCACGCGTGGATGGACTATCACCCAGCCTCTTACACCTTCATAGACCGTACCCCGGCCTGTCGCTTATGCCGACTCAATCAGATGGACTTACTTCCCGAACATTCGGCAAGTAATCAAATTGTTTTCTCAAAACAGCAACCATGTTGCGAATATAAAATACACCACAGAGCTGGATCCCTTATATTTTTGAGCGAGTATTCAAGTCCCCTTTGAAAGGGAGAGCTTAAATTTGAAAACGAGTTTTGTGATCCGCTCGAACTTTTAAAATCATTTTGAAGACTCGAAAACATTTTTAAGAATGTTTGGAGTAAAGCTGATTTAATGAAATAAATCAGTCCCGATATATTAGAAAATATCTGAATATTATTATTTAAATAATATTCCCATAAGGATAATCCTTATAAAAATAATTGAAGTAAAAGTTTTAAAAAAACTCATCCTTGAAATGAATAATAAATAACAAGAGATATACTTATACGAAAGTACGATCTTTATTTGAATAATCGAAAATAAGTTTGAAATATCGAAACATTATTCTTTAATAAAATAAAGAATATTATTTAATAAAATAAGCGGAGTCATAAGTCCTCGAATGAATATTCAAAATAATATTCATTAAGTAAAATAAAGTTATCGAATAAACCTTATTCGATTAATAGTTTTGAAAACTATTTCTATATATATAAAAAATATATATATATATTATAATCGGGAACATCGACTCCCGGTTTAGAAAATGTTCACCTTTGGGTCCCCTATACTAAGGGTATACGCAACTACTGCTTATCTCTAGCATAGGTATTATGCAACTTATAATCAATTGAATCAACAATTAGGTATCAAGATTACGAAACAGGCATGCATATATACCATATCAACATGCTCCAATATATCGCAAGATTTGCTAATAATAATCATGCACTTATCACAAGATAATGCATATACATATATATACATCACAACAACAGTATAACGGGTAGAAAACTTGCCTGAGTTTTCCCGGACAGACTTAAGCTTAGAGTGGGTCCGATAACCTATGAACAACAACATAAGTCGGAATTAAACCACGGTCTCTTAAGAAACTAGACTTTAACCAATTGAACCCTAACGTTCGCTTTTGCGCTTAATGATTCACTTAAGTCGCTCGTGTACCCTCGGCTCCACCATTTTTAATAAATTAACCATTAAGAGTTTTAAGGCGATTCTTTCACGAGCACCTTACCAACTGCCTAATCCACTTTACATAAATGTTTCATACTCCAATTAGTCATTTAAGGGCCTTAACCAAGGTTTCAAAATAAGGCGAGAGGTAATGGTTCGGTCGCGAAATGCCATTACTTAAAACGGTCGTTTCTCCTAAACCGTACATCGGATTCAAAGGAACCACATATCATAACGAAGCTCGTAACATGAGCTATCTAATCATGGAAATGGTAAAAACCTAAAAGTGATTTCACGGGTCCAAATGTTAAGAACAAAACAGTCTAGGGTAATCGGACATTACGACGGCTATGTTTACGCGATTACCAATTTCGTACAATTCCAATTCAATTCACAAACAACCCACAATCATCACCATTCCACCATCATTCAACCACAATACAATATCATTCAACCATAACTCAATATCTCAACTTATTCATCTAAACCAAGTCAAAAATGTGGCCAAGAACTTTAAATCCAACAAGTATCACTCCTAACTCCAAAATCAACAAAACCACTTACTAAACAAAGCTCCAAACATGATTACACACCCATTACACTAACCCATCATCTAAACATTAGGAAATCCAAACAACAAATCTTAAGACTAAGATCATGAAGAGTTATACCTTCCTTGAAGCTTTTAATCCATGAAAGATCCTTGGAATGCCCATGGAAGCCTTAATCTAACCTCCTACAAGCTTGATCTTTCAAAGAAATCAAGAACACAAAAATTAATTTCAAGAAAGTACTATTCACCATCTTCTTGAATGATTTATAGGAAATGCTAGGAAAGGATTTTGAAGCTAAGATTCCTAGGAGGTATGTAACTTAACTAGGAGAAGCTAGGATAATTACCTTGTAAATTAGCAAGTGGAGGAGCTTGGACTTCCCACTTTTTAAGGAAGAGGCCGAGAGCTCTTTCTTGGAAAGGTGGAAAAAATTGTGTTTTTGTGATTTGTGATTTGTTTGGTTAGTTGTTTTGCTTTTGTTTTGTTTAATTATCTTTTAACCATGTAAAATTGTGTGGCTTGAAATCAACCACCCTTCCTTCCCTTTTTGTCATGCTTAGGTCATCAATCCTATGTCATCTTCCCATGCTTGTCCTCTTCTTATTGGTTTGATGACATCATCCTCACTAACCTCTTTTATTAGCTCCTAATTACTTGGCTAATGACCGCTGATCTGTTATGCGGTTCGCTCAACTTTCATTTTCGTTTATCGTTTGAGGGATCGTACCCGGGATCTTATTACTTAGATTTCCTTAACCTTTCTCAATACATTATATTCCTTTTATGATCCTCTCGTATAATCCTTGAATTTAAATCCTTTTTATTCTGTTACCTTATACTCAATTCTTTCTGTATCTGGTAGTTTTCCGGGAAAAATTAAAGTGTTCGAATTTGGATTCTAACGATATTTACATACACTTATATACCATATAGAGTACTAATAAGATCTCAGAAGATCAATAAAAGAACCCCTACATAGTGTGGTATGAAAAGTTTTCTTATTCAACATAATCAGCAAAATCACTATTCATAAGGGTTTCAAAAATTCCAAAAATTGGGGTTATTACAGTCTCCCCACCTTAAAAGGATTCCGTCCCGGAATCAGATAGAAAATGAATAGGGATACTTTCTTAGCATTGCACTTTCTAACTCTCAAGTAAATTTTCCCACATTGTGGTTCTTCCATCAAACTCTGAATAGTTTGATAACCCTTCTCCTAAGCACTTGTTCCTTTTTTTTCAATCTATAACCCTTCCTGGTTGCTCCATATAGGTTACGTCTGGTTGCATGTCTATGCACTCCTATGCCCCTATTTATCTGGCATTCGAATTACACTTCCTTAACATTGATACGTAGAATACGTTATGAACTTGCTACATGTTCGGGGGTAGGGCTAGCTCATATGCTAATTTCCTAATATGTGTTAATACCTCAAAGGGTCCAACAATTCGTGGGCTTAGCTTCCCTTTTTTTCCGAACCTCATCCATCCTTTCCAAGGGAATACCTATAACAGCACTAGGTCCCCTACTTCCTATTCCTTGTCCTTTCGTGTCAAATCAACATACTTCGTGTTCCCATCTTGGGCTACTACCAGCCGTCCTCGGATTAAATCTATTATATCCCTGGTCCTTTGGACCACTGCTGGTCCGAGCATCTAGCGCTCTACAACTTCATCCTATCATATGGGAGATCGACATTGTCTTCCCTCAAGGATCTCATAAGGCGATATCTCAATAATGACATATGATCTATTGTCGTAAGAAAACTCACTCCGTGTTAAGTGATCATTCCAATTTCTTTCAAGTCCATTGCACAGACTCTCATCTTAGCTTCTAGCATTATAGCTTTTGCTTCTCAATACTCCTTCTTTTCTTGTTCGTAGTCATTACTATCTTCCACACCTAATATTATACTGGTTATACTTTTGCTCGTTAGCATTCTATAACCTTTTAATAACCACGTCAACCTTAGTATCACGAACGTGTTTCCATTCCGAATACAACCATAACTTTACTACTCCTTTTTCAGCTGTTTCTATTTTCCAAACTTTGATCAATCATAAAGAAGTAAAAGAATTTATTGAGAGATCACTATGATCATGAACACTTGTTATATCGCATAGTTAGTACAGAAGGTGGCCAGCCTTTAGTACTTGACAAGCAATTAAACAACATGTGGTATCCTACTAGGCTTCTATCACACGAATAGATAGTCATTCGGCAATACCTCCCCTTCTGGAAGGATTGTTCTTCTCAGCTTACATGAAATGAAAAGAAGAGAAAGAACGAACGAAAGAGAATTGTATATATATAAAATATACTGCCACAAAATATATGGCTTGGAATCTACCTCTGAACTATAGAGGTTTATCATAGGATAACAAAACATATATGTATTTATATCAACATCAAGTATTATAGCATCGTATTTCACATGCCTAAATATTTTTTCTATTCCGTCAATCATTCTATAGACCCATGCTCTTGCTCGAGCTTATACACAATCACCTTTGAAACTCCCTCGACATCGAAAATCGAATCTGGGATCTCATTCTAGACATCATCGTTACTAGAATTCTATGCTTGCACTGCAACCTTCCTCGTATAGTAATACGACTCTCTATTGATAAGAAGGAATAAGTATTCAATAGGTAGATAATCGACTTAATTAGTCTATCAATGATAATTTATACATCACCACAACCCGATTAGTGGCAACATCCATTCCAATACAACTCTCACGGTTGTAATTAATCGGCTCATTACCCGCAGAATCATTCCTGCACTACTAGGGTCCACCGTTGACCTACTGTAGTCATTCATTTTCCATGAAGTCTTAATAGCTAACCATACGGAGTCCATACATCTCGTATCGAATTCTTTTAAGGAGGTAACATGATCACCGTTCATGATTCATGAAGAACACTCCTGAACTTGACGTACATATGACATGAAGTAGATAAAATTGTAGAAGAGTTTCAATGAAGGCAACGATAGCAGGTTAATACCATTCTTAATCATATGTTTTTATTAGGAGACATGCATCTCAAAGGTTCATTTAGTCATTCCGTAACATGGTCCTGGCTTATCTCAAGATAGTACCTTCTAAGATAGATAGCTCGCTCATGGCGATTATAAGAATTAAACCCTTACCAAACTACTATTACGGTTGGGTATTGCACAGTCATCAGAAGGAATGTCAATCTTCCAAACCATAATACAACCTTCACGGCTTTAACCATTATTACTGTATTGCTCTGGCACGAGCGCCGGTAATTGTCCTCTTACACTTAAAGTGTTGGCCACCTCTTTGGCCTTTCCTGATAGTAAAATTTCCTTACAATCAATGTCTTTTAAATGACCTTCAACTAAATTTTCTACCTCATTTCCAATCACTGCTTGTGTGAAAATGCTCTTCATTATGCCTTGGTAAAAAAATATATCATCACTTTTCCATAAGTTATTGCCTCGGTCTTTTTAGAGGTTAACAATGTCACGATTGACTCTTGATCATACTTAGGACGTCTCTTATTTTGGGTCCTTTTTGATTTCACCAATCTCGACCCTTATTGGGTCAATCTATACTTTCTTATGGTTCAACATGTGCCCCACCTGGCATTATTATAATTACGTCATATTTCCTTTATCAAAATTTCTATTCTTGAGAACTTTGAATATTACCTTTTTCCTTGTAAAACCTTAAAGGTTATCCTTGAATCGCTCCTCCTGTATTCCGTAGATACAGGGCATATCAAAATACCATTTACTAATACTAGAACCATTGTCTATGTACTTCTAAAAATTTTCTCTACTAATCTTTAAAGGTTGTTGTTACCATAATCCTTTTTAATTTATACTGCCAAAACTCATGATGTCCCTATTAAGGGCGAAATGCCAACCTTTATGCATTCCCCTAGGATTCATCTCAAGTTATCGAGGTTCTATCCTTAATTCCACCTTTAAAAAGGTACATGCATCCTTCCATGGATAAATCAAGTCATATTTCCTTGATATATTATCTTATTCATCATTCCCACCTCGATAGTCTATTACTAATTTTATAATAGCATCTTTATTCAAATTGAGGTCAATCCATATGGCCTCCAAAAGATAACAATGGTTATCTGCTTTTCTCTCCTGATTTGGTAATGATAACATGGATGTTCTGGAAGATATTGGTCGTGTTCAACATGAAAATCTTCTTAATAAATCCTCATGTATTTTTGTTGTTTATCTCAACAGTCATCTCAATGCTGGGATATCTTTCATACCTGACGCTCCCTTTCTGGGTATCATGCCACCGGTCTTACACTTCACATTCTTGAAGGTCACTTCCTTCATCCAATTTTCCTAATTTCTTATTTTCTTGTCTCCTTAGTCTATCCGCGTCTCATTATTTATCCTTCGAACTATCTCAAGGTTTCCTCGAATACTCTCAACTTAAGGGGATTAATTATACGTATCGCTTACGCCTTCAACCTTGAATTTATCTCATGATCAGTCACCATCGCGCTGATGATGACACACTTCTCTATATTTATTGCAAGGGTTTCTTAGGGTTTCCCATACCTAACTCCCTTATCACTTCTCAACTCTATTTCCTTTATATCCCTTTATACTCCTTCCCTTTTTAGTCTTTTATTTTCATTTCCATTACAACCATTACATGAACCAACACAACATGAGCATTGATTTCAAACATCCCGTCATTTTGGATTCGTTTCCTCAGAATGAATCTTGACAACTTTTACAACTTAGATTCGTAATTCATCATACTCATCCGCTTTTGTTATAGCTCCAAAGCTTTTACACTATCTCTTTATCCTTGGGAATTAGTTTCCCGAAAACAATTGACTGAACTTTAATCAGTTTATCATAACCTCTGGCTCCGTGCCTTTCTTGGCCTTTCACCAGCGGGTGGCCTCTCTCTTAGGAAGGTAAGTGACAAAAATAGTCTTTTGCGCTTCGTCAATCATTTAGAATCTCAAATGATGCCTATATTTCCTTTAGCCAAGCTCTTGCCTCGATTGGGTCAACCTATTCCTTGGAACTCTAAGAGCTTAGCGACTTAAAGGTCATGAAAGGATTTCCTACCGCATTGTTTCCTCAAGGTGGTTGTTGGGAATAAGAGTATAAGTTCTGTTTAGACAGGTCCATGAATTTCCGTATAGGAGTACCATCTCGGGTTTCCTTATCTTGCTCGACTTCTATTTTCTCAGTATGAAATGTTTCATCCTTCTCCCATAATCAGGGTTATCTTATACGTTAAAATCCTTGTTTTTCATTTCATTATGTTATGGTTCCTTCTATCTTGATGGCGACCTCCCTGACTATCACATTCAGGGTTTGCCCTAAATCTTATTCCTCGAACTATGACTTTCATCTAAGATCCCGTCCTTAAGCTCTTGAACGTTTGGAACCAAAATTCTGTAGGAACACCTCACTATTCCATTATCATCTTTCTTGGTATTAATCTCTTCTCTATTTGTTGGCTCCCTGCCTTCATTCATCACTTTTTCTTGGCACAATATGATCTTCTCCAATAATTCGGGCTGTATTGCAATCTCAAACAGCTTTTCGGTACCGGCTCCGGTTACCTTCACTTCTATTTCCATTTTCTCAAAATCTCTTATCAACTCTCCCAAAGATAGTTTCATCTTGAGTCTCTCTTTTATACTAAGGGCATTAGCCACCATTTTGGCTTTCCCTGGATGATAAAGAATCTTATAATCGTTATCCTCGATTAGCTCTATCCACCTCCTCTGGCGCATGTTGAGCTCTTTCTGCGTAAAAATGCACTAGAGCACTTATGGCTTGTGTAAATCTCACACTTCTCTCCATACAAGTAGTGCCTCCAATCTTTAGGGCAAAACTATTGCCACGAGCCCAAGCTCATGGGTGGGGATATCGAATTTTATATTCCCTTAATAGTCTTGACGCGTATGCGATTACCTTGTTGTGGTGTATAAGAAGCACCCTAATTCCTTATGCGAAGCATCACTACACATCACAAAATCTCCTTTTTCCATCCGGCAACGCCATCATAGGGGCTGTCACCAATCTTTGCTTTAGTTCTTGAAAGTTATTCTCGTATTTCTCTGTCCATTCGAACTTCTCAGTCTTACGAGTAAGCGCGTTAAAGGGGCTACTATCTTTACGAACTTGAACGAACCTCCGGTAGTGATTGGCCAATCCTACCTCTGGTAGTCGCCCTGACCATGGTCATCAATTCCTCAGTGGTCCTTTATTCATTCTTGTCAGGATCCTCCACGGAATCCTTCTCAGCAATAATCCCTTCTAAGACAACATCTTTAATCGCTACATCCTCAATATGAACATCATCCGGTCCCGTGTTATGACACTCTATCAAATCCATATTCTGATCTCCTAATAAGTAATAAAACATCATCGTGTTGTTGCTCCTCAACCTCAGGGTTCGGAGTCCCGCTACCATATACGATAATGAACTACGCTTTTATCACGATATTTATAATGGTTCCCAAAAGGGTTTTAACTGTCAGTACTACGTTAGGTAGTCCGACTATGAACTTGGCAAGAGTTCTTATTTATCTTAGTGAACTTATTATTTTAACGTCACTTCATCTCTGAGGTGTATAACGCTTAGCTCTGATACCATTTCTGTAACACCCCCAAATCCGGGGTCGGGGATCCGGGTTGTCACGAGTTCCATTTCCCTTAATAACACCCAATCTTAATAAACAACCAACTACAGCGTACTGTGACCTCACAATAAACACACACACCACAAGTTATAGTCTCAGAGATGAACATCAAAAAATAACACAAGTCATTTTATTCCAAAATTATAAGCCATTACACCTCAAAAGGGTTTCTGAATAAATTTACATTTTCTTTGCCATTATTACAATTCATAAATATACATAAGTCTAGTACATCAAAAGTTGAAATCCTAGCCTATTGGTAGTTCCTACCTCAACTACAGCGACATCAACGCCTATAGGAAACTGCGGAATGTTTCCTATCCGCTCGTGAATTGGGAGCTTGGTCCTGTTCATCTTGTCTATCTGCTGTTGTGTGATGAAAGAAGAAAACAAGGGTGAGAAACAAGCCCACTGAAATAATATGTATAATAATTTACAATATATGAGCATTCTCATAGTACTCAAGAAAGTCTTGGTCAAGAAGAAATGAACCAAGTTGATATCTTAATGCGACCAAGTCGCAAAATATTCAGTATATAAGTATATATACTTTTCATAATCTTTGAAATCCTCTTCCATGCATAATATACACAGAGGTCCAGTTTATAACTGTATAAAAATATCGTTGCAAGGTGATCTCATATATCTAGCCTTGTCTCAACGTTTTTTTGTGAAAATCTTTGTCATGCATAAGATAATCATTAACCAGATATAAGTTGAAAAGATGAAGTTACAAGATACTCCAATATACTTATATCTTTTCCGGATACTACTTGAACTACCATCGTTCAAGGTATCATCAATTTCAAAAGTTCATCACATAGATGAGACTACAAGAAAAGGTTTGAATAGATTCAATCTTTGAAATATCATTCAAAAGAAATGAAGTTACGAGATACTTCATTAAGTCCCGATATAAATATCCATATATATCTCTCATACATTTCCTGAAAACCTCTGTCATGTAAAGTATGAAGAGAGTTGCAATATCCAATGAATTTGGAAAGAAAAGAATTTTGGCATAAACCCGATATCTTGCTGATCAGTAAAAGATACCAATAAGTAACCTTTTCTACCGTAGATAAATGAATTCCTCTCCGGTCATCACCCTAGCCGCATTAGGACCTCGCGCTAGACCGTTACCCGGCCACTCACGCGTGGATGAACTGTCACCCAGCCTCTTACACCTTCATAGACCGTACCCCGGCCCGTCGCTTATGCCGACTCAATCAGATGGACTTACTTCCCGAACATTGGGCAAGTAATCAAATTGTTTTCTGAAAACAGCAACCATGTTACGAATATAAAATACACCACAGAGCCGGATCCCTTAGATTTTTGAGCGAGTATTCAAGTCCCCTTTGAAAGGGAGAGCTTAAATTTGAAAACGAGTTTTGTGATCCGCTCTAACTTTTAAAATCATTTTGAAGACTCGAAAACATTTTTAAGAATGTTTGGAGTAAAGCTGATTTAATGAAATAAATCAGTCCCGATATATTAGAAAATATCTGAATATTATTATTTAATTAATATTCCCATAAGGATAATTCTTATAAAAATAATTGAAGTAAAAGTTTTAAAAAAACTCATCCTTGAAACGAATAATAAATAACAAGAGATATACTTATATGAAAGTACGATCTTTATTTGAATAATCGAAAATAAGTTTGAAATATCGAAACATTATTCTTTAATAAAATAAAGAATATTATTTAATAAAATAAGCGGAGTCATAAGTCCTCGAATGAATATTCAAAATAATATTCATTAAGTAAAATAAAGTTATCGAATAAACCTTATTCGATTAATAGTTTTGAAAACTATTACTATATATATATAATATATATATATTATAATCGGGAACATCGACTCCCGGTTTAGAAAATGTTCACCTTTGGGTCCCCTATACTAAGGGTATACGCAACTACTGCTTATCTCTAGCATAGGTATTATGCAACTTATAAGCAATTGAATCAACAATTAGGTATCAATATTACGAAACAGGCATGCATATATACCATATGAACTTGCTCCAATATATCGCAGGATTTGCTAATAACAATCATGCACTTATCACAAGATAATGCATATACATATATATACATCACAACAACAGTATAACGGGTAGAAAACTTGCCTGAGTGTTCCCGGATAGACTTAAGCTTAGAGTGGGTCCGATAACCTATGAACAACAACATAAGTCAGAATTAAACCCCGGTCATTTAAGAAACTAGACTTTAACCAATTGAACCCTAACGTTCACTTTTGCGCTTAATGATTCACTTAAGTCGCTCGTGTACCCTCGGCTCCACCATTTTTAATAAATTAACCATTAAGAGTTTTAAGGCGATTCTTTCGCGAGCACCTTACCAACTGCATAATCCACTTTACATAAATGTTTCATACTCCAATTAGTCATTTAAGGGCCTTAAACAAGGTTTCAAAGGAGAGGGGTAATGGTTCGGTCGCGAAACGCCGTTACTTAAAACGGTTGTTTCTCTTAAACCGTACATCGGATTCAAACGAACCACATATCATAACGAAGCTCGTAACATGAGCTATCTAATCATGGAAATGGTCAAAACCTAAAAGTGAGTTCACGGGTCCCAATGTTAAGAACAAAACAGTCTAGGGTAATCGGACATTACGACGGCTATGTTTACGCGATTACCAATTTCGTACAACTCCAATTCAATTCACAAACAACCCACAATCATCACCATTCCACCATCATTCAACCACAATACAATATCATTCAACCATAACTCAATAACTCAACTTATTCATCTAAACCAAGTCAAAAATGTGGCCAAGAACTTTAAATCCAACAAGTATCACTCCTAACTCCAAAATTAACAAAACCACTTACTAAACAAAGCTCTAAACATGATTACACACCCATTAGACTAACCCGTCATCTAAACATTAGGAAATCCAAACAACAAAACTTAAGACTAAGATCATGAAGAGTTATACCTTCCTTGAAGCTTTAATCCATGAAAGATCCTTGGAATGCCCATGGAAGCCTTAATCTAACCTCCTACAAGCTTGATCTTTCAAAGAAATCAAGAACACAAAAATTAATTTCAAGAAATTACTATTCACCATCTTCTTGAATGATTTATAGGAAATGCTAGGAAAGGATCTTGAAGCTAAGATTCCTAGGAAGTATGTAACTTAACTAGGAGAAGCTAGGATAATTACCTTGTAAATTAGCAAGTGGAGGAGCTTGGACTTCCCATTTCTTAAGGAAGAGGCCGATAGCTCTTGGTTGGAAAGGTGGAGAAAATGTGTTTTTGTGATTTGTGATTTGTTTGGTTGGTTGTTTTGCTTTTGTTTTGTTTAATTATCTTTTAACCATGTAAAATTGTGTGGCTTGAAATCAACCACCATTCCTTCCCTTTTTGTCATGCTTAGGTCATCAATCCTATGTCATCTTCCCATGTTTGTCCTCTTCTTATTGGTTTGATGACATCATCCTCACTAACCTCTTTGATTAGCTCCTAATTACTTGGCTAATGACCGCTGATCTGTTATGCGGTTCGCTTAACTTCGTTTATCGTTTGAGGGATCGTACCTGGGATCTTATTACTTAGGTTTCCTTAACCTTTCTCAATACATTATATTCCTTTTATGATCCTCTCGTATAATCCCTGAATTTAAATCCTTTTTATTCTGTTACCTTATACTCAATTCTTTCTGTATCTGGTAGATTTCCGGGAAAAATCAAAGTGTTCGAATTTGGATTCTGACGATCTTTACATACACTTATGTACCATATAGAGTACTAATAAGATCTCATAAGATCAATAAAAGAACCCCTACATAGTGTGGTATGAAAAGTTTTCTTATTCAGCATAATCAGCAAAATCACTATTCATAAGGGTTTCAAAAATTCCAAAAATTGGGGTTATTACAACCTGGATTAGACTAGTATCTACTGATCATTCTCAAAGCATACGAAATATTAGAATAAATATATATCATTGTATACATTATAGAGCCAATTGCTGAAGCACATGGAACTTTCTCAAACGGCCCTTATCATCTAATAATTTAGGGATAAATTATCTTTTGAGATAACTATTCCATGAGATATCGAAACATATCCTTTCTTTATCTCCTGCATCCTAAAATGATGTAATACTTTATTAATGTATGTTCTTTGACTAGGTCGATTAATCTCTTCAATCTATCTCTATAGATCTTGATCCCTAACATATAGGTAGCATCGCCTAAGTCTTTCATCGAGAAATTATCTCAACCAAGTCTTAATAGCCTGTAGAGAAGGTATGTCATTCTCTATTTGTTATATGTCATCTATATATAATACTAGAAATGTCACATGGCTCCCACTAACCTTCTTGCAAACACATGGTTCATCTTCATTTTGAATAAAGCCAAAATCTTTGACTGTTTCTATAAAATGAATATTCATCTCCTTGAGGTTGCTTCAATCGGTAAATAAATAGAAGCAACTTACAGACCATCTTAGCAAACTTTGGATCAATTAAACCCTCAGGCTGTATCATATATACATCCTCTTCAAGGCTCCCATATAAGAAAGCGGTTTTGATATCCATTTTACAAATCTCATAGTCACAGTAAACAACTATTGCTAGCAAAATCCTGATGGACTTGACCACAGTAACTGGTGAAAAAGTCTCATCAAAGTCTATACCATGATTTTTTTTGAAACCTCTTTCCACTAGTCGAGCTTTTTCGGTTTGTACTTTACCATCCATGTTGGTTTTCTTCTTGAAAACCCACTTGTACCCTATAGGTTTTACCCCTTCGGGTGGATTAACTATAGTCAATACTTTATTTTGATACATGGATTTCATCTCGGATTTCATGGCCTCCATCCATCTCTTGAAGTCTGGATTGTTAATAGCATATTGGAAGGTGAGAGGCTCATCATTATCCGTAAGCATCACATCACAAGCTTGAGTCAAGAGAAATCCATAATTTCTCCCAGGCTCATGGTGAATCCTACTAGATCTATAAACAACCTATGTTTCCTCAACATAATTACTTTTAATATTTTGATGTACATCCTGATCTTGTTCCAAATCTGGTTCAATGTTATTGTATAGTTCTCAATATTTATCGAGATGCATTGTCCTCCCACTGGTTTTCTTAGAAAGTAGTTCTCCCCCAAGAAATATAGTGGTCCAAGCAAGAAACACTTTATTCTCGGAAGAATTATAAAAACTATACCCTTTAATCTCACTTGGGTATCCCACAAAATAGCATCCATCTAATATTGGTCAAAGCTTATCAGAGGCTGCACGTTTCACAAACGCTTCACGTCCCCAAATTTTTATAAATGACATGCTATGACGTTTCTCAGTTCATATCTCTAATGGAGCCTTTTGAACCACTTTTGTCGAAAACTCGGTTAAGTGTATATGCAGCCGTTTCCAGAGCATAACCCCAAAAATTTATTAAAAGATCCGCTTGACTCATCATCGATCTCACTATGTCCAACAAGGTACGAATTCTCCTCTCATAATCTTTATTCCTTTGAGGTGTTCTAGAAGGAGTACGTTGTGATAAAATATCACACCCCTTCAAGAAATTATTGAATTTGAGGCTTAAGTATTCTCTTCCACGATCTGATCATTAAACTTTTATACTTTCCCTGTTTGCTTTTCTACTTCGGCCTTATATTCTTTGAACACTTCAAAAGAATTAGATTTATTTTTTATAAGAACCACATATTCATATCTACTGAAATCATTAGTAAATGTTATGAAGTAGTATAAGCCACCCCTTTCCATCATACGCATTTGACCACATACATCATTATATATAAGTCCGAATCGTTCGGAGGTCCTTTCACCTGATCAGATAAAAGAAGCTTTAGTCATTTTGCCAATAAGACAGAGTTCACATCTTTTATATGATCAAATTAAACTTATCCATGTATCCATCTGTATGTAACTCAAAAATGCGTTTCTCATTAATATGGCTTAAACAACAAGGCTAGAGGTAATGTTTGATTTGAGTCATCTTAGAACATATAAACTGTTAACTAATTGTGTAATATTACAAGTCTTATAATTGAAATAGAATAAACAATTGCTATTTATTTATTTAAAATGAAATACCTTTCTTATCCTGACAAGAAATTGATATATGTATCCGCTAAAAGAAGGCACGTAATAACAATTTACCAAGTTTTCAACTTCGCCTTATGGGCAAAATTAGGTACTGAGTTCCTCCAACTAGAGCAACAACTTTTTCTCCAATTATAACCCGATACCTAAAGCTTGACTATTGTTGGTATTCTTATTTAGATTTTCCAAATAAGCTTGAAAAATTAACTTCCAATCATCCGGTTATTTCCACAGAAGTGACAATCGTCTTCTTTAGCAACACCACTAATAGGCTTCAAATTCCCCCTTGGGATTGGACTCTGGTTTAGCACTAAATAAAATCAAATCTTAACCTTGCCTATCCACTTTCCTTTCCCATTTGCATTCCATGTGTATACAATCAATATCGACATAGTTTATGCATTTACCGTGTTGTTTTAGTAGTTCTAAACATGCCTCACAACTCAATGGGTGTTTTTTCTATCTCATTCATTTTGTTCATAACTGAGAATAGAAGTTGTTCAAAGATTATTTGATCAAATCAAGTTGTGTCTCTAGACCAAACTTGAAACCCAAAATATCAAGGTACATATACCTATCATCTTTAGAATATTTGGTCCAACCGAATCACATTCTCCCATTTATGCAAATTTATAGTGCCTTATTATTGTCAATTTTTTCTTGACGAGCCTATCCTTCAAACATCATTTGAAGGTGCTCAATAACACCATAAGCATCACTATGCTCTTGTTATTTCTAAAGCTCAACACTCATAATTACAAGCATGAGACGTAATAACAATTGTATAATCAATTTGCTTCTGGTAAACATTTTGTTTAGCACATGTTTCATTCTCATCTAGAAGAAATAAGGGAAGGGGTTTGAGTGACATCCTTGAACCTGGGGATAATCCTCAAGTTCCCATGTCAGTTGAAGAAATTATTTCACGTCAGCTTATCATTCTCAAGGACTATTACATAGAGAAGTTATTTGTGTTATTTTTCATTTGATATCTACAATTTTAAAGTGCATAAAATGAATTAGTCTATAGATGATCCTTAAATTATGTTCAAGTGATAATTCATATATATTCACAATATATATCTCCCACTATTTTTATAAAATCAATAGACCTAACTATTAATTCGGAAAGAATATCTTCTATATACTTTCTAGTGAGCCAAGATCCATATTTCACCATGTTCTAGGTCAGCATTGACTTTTCTCCTAAAACATGATTATTTAGGTAGACAACATTTGTCAATTATATCAACTATATAACTCTTGGATAGCTTGGTGGAACAACATTTGTTCATATTTATCTAATAAATATCTCCAAACTTTAAGCCTCTAAGTTCACAATCCTATTGTGGTAACTTAGTTAAGTCAAACCCAATAGTCAAAAAGTATCAGTGTACTTCAACACATCTCCCACGATAGATGAGAGTACTTCGCTTTGGCAAACCCACTCCTTATCGATCTAGGGGTTAACGCATTGGACTCATTGAAAGGCATCTGATCAACTTAATATTAACTTTAGGCTTTTGTTAATTTAAAACGATCATGATCCCATCATAAAGAGATTCCCGATTTTTCCTTGAATAAAATACTTCAAATCAATATTCGTCATTTCCAGGTAGTGAGGAAATCACAACAGTCTCGCTTAAAACCCACAACCTTACAAGTTCAATGAACTCGCTTCTGATAAAATCGCCCTATGTCGAAAATAAAGAAGATTAGTATTTTATTTTATGTTCCATAAAATGAGAATCTCATAATCGTTTGTTCATTTTAAAATCTTGTATCGTTACAGATTTTATCTTGTTTAGCAAGCATGGCATGTGTGTCGTATTTAATACATACATTCTTAATCTAATTAAGCATGCATCATTAAATTACTCTACACATACATTCGTCATATGAGCATATATATGAAAAGTGCAATGAAGTAAACGTGGTTGGTTATGGTTCATCCTATGTGATCTTCATCAAGCTAGCGACAAAGATCTAGGTCAATCAAAGGTGGAAAATAAATACAAGCTAACTATTACATGTCTTCTTTCTTGAGTTGTCTCTTCCTTGTATTGCTTCCTTGGATGGCCTCCATGTGAGCTTACCCTTCCTTGATATTCAATCTTCATGTCTTCATGTATATTACAAGAATGAAATATAAAAAACTAATCTAATGAACTTACAAGAAGAACTAGAGTTACATTCGAGATTTATAATACAAGATCAAACGACATGCAAGCCGTATATATTCCCTATCAAATAGGGTATTCGTTCGTGAAAATCAGACATCAGACTGAGATTTCAGAGAATCTGCAACATCTTATTCAGATGTCGTATCTAATACAATTATCATAATAAGAATAAACCTAAATCATGTATATATCAGTATACATACAGATTATATAATCATCATATGATTATACAACTCACATGAATATCGTATATTCAAACCATACATATACAAATATATTGTATCAACATCAAAACATGTCAAATCACGTACATGATTGTATATCATAAATGGTTAAACACATAAACAAATTAAAAACTTTCGCAAATAGCTCTAATACCATCGAAGGGTTTCGAGCACATAAACGCAACGAAAATAATGAAAAATTAAATTAAAACCAGCATAAAATTAAAACCCTAAGCAAGATCCATGCAAAAATCGATATTTAATTCATAGTAAGAATCTTTACCTTAAAGAAGCTTTAAGAGTTCATTGATGGAGGATTAATAGAGATCCAAACCTTGTTGAATCACCACGTAACCTGCTCTCGCGTTTTACGCTCTACGGTATCCACAAGAACGCTTTTCTTATAGGATTGATGTGTACTAGTACCCGAAAACTCCATCTTTACCTTTCTTCCTCTTTCTCCTTGAATGGCTAGGGTTTTGTAAACCATGTATCCTTCTATATAAATCAGCCCTCAAAGAGTTTATATGGAGATAAGAATGAGTTTTCTACTTATAATCTAATTATAATTAATACTAATTTAAAATTCTAATTTATTATTTAATTAAGTCACACTTAATTAATTAATAACTTATTTCGGAAATAGTTTTAGTAATTTATCTATTTTATTTATTTAATTAATTAAGTCATACTTAATTAATATCATAAATAAAACAAATTACTTATTTAATTTAAATTCATTATCTAAACTTTTTCTCCTTCAAGCGTTTTTTGTGTGTCACCCTGTAGGTCATATTACACCATATATGACATTTACCAATACTTTTTTTGATGTTACAAGCAAAAATGTTGCCTTAAGTCACTAAACTTTTATCTTAAATTACACTTTTTTGTGTTGCAGCAGAGGATAACCGATGTTATCATAGACATGAATAAATTTATATGAGTAACATAAAATATAGTGTTAGTATTGATATTACATTTAGTGTTGCCACAGGAGTAAATATTAAGGCGGTAGTAATGGCGGACATAATTTGACCAAATTTTAAGTAACCCAAAAATAAAATTTTAACCCGCTCATTTTACTTTTTAAAATAAAATACCAATATTTGACTCACCCACTTTATTATACACTTATAAATTATACTCTCATCATGCTTTCTTATCAAATTAGAGCTTTCTTCTTGTTACATTCAAAGTGTGTCGGGTAAATTCTCTGATTTGTGTGTATATAATGGATAAAGGGTTATTTCGAAAGAGGAAAATGAAGACAACAAGAGGTCTGTTGAATTTTTTTGGGAATTAATCTAAACTTTGTCTATATTATTGTTATTCTAGTCATTTGTTCCAAGTCTGATAGTCAGGTCTGTTAATTGAAGTGGTCATATAACTGCTTACGTTTTACTAGGAAACAGTCTGAATAAGTGGGGTGTCAACAAGTTTGTAGGATATAGTTGCCAGTTTTTAGCTTTGTGATCGGCTACTTTAAAAATCAACTTATATATTTTTTCATTTTCTAAGTTAAAAGAAATAAATATCTGCGTATTCTCTGCATTTCACTATTTTTTCTAAGCTATACACAAGTCTGGTATATCGATATCAGGTAGGGGCAAGGTATATCAGTCCTATCTCTTCAAATTTCAAGTAGTGAGTTATGAGCGCAACCTATCTTTGGTCTATTTCTAAGGATAGACTCGTAATACTGGTCTTCTATTTTACTGGCTATATTTTTTCTCCTTGGGGTGTTTTGATATTTCTAGCGGCAAAGTTTAGGCTCATAAAAGATGTTTAATGCTGCTGTTGCTCATAAAACAGAATTGAACTATTTTGAGACAAAAAACTTGGTTAAACATTATCAATTATTTCCCCTATCAGTTATAGGTAAGAGAGTACCCGTGGAGCACTAGATTGCTGAAAAATTACCCTTAAGCAACTTACAAACTTTAGATAAAAATTTGAAGCGGAAAATTAAAAAACTAAAAACACAGCTTTCAGTGTAGGTACTTCTATTAGAATATCATTGATGATTTCCCAATGAGAGTTAAGTTCCAATGTTTTAAATGCTAACCTAAAGTTTAGTTGGTTTAAAAGCGAGTTTACATGAAGCAAAATATCGTGATACTTTTATGTGTATCATGCTACTTCTTGT